>NC_056460.1:15358901-15523901 GCF_018296145.1 Oncorhynchus tshawytscha
CCATTCCTTCAACCTCCCCTCCTCCCTCTCTACTTCAACCTCCCCTCCTCCCCCTCTTCAACTTCCCCTCATCCCCCTCTCCCTCAACCCCCCCCCCCATCCCCCTCTCCTTCAACCTCCCCCTCATCCCCCTCCCTCCCCTCCCCCTCCCCTCATCCCCCCTCCCTCACCCTCAACCTCCCCATCCCCCTCTCCTTCAACCTCCCCTCATCCCTCTCTCCCCTCTCCCCCTCGACCTCCCCCCTTCATCCCCCTCCCCCTCCCTCCCCCCTCATCCCCCTCTCTCATCCCCTCAACCCCCCCCCTCTCCTTCATCCCCATCCCTCTCCCTCAACCTCCCCCCCTCATCCCCCTCCCTCCCCTCATCCCCCTTCAACCCCCTCATCCCCTCATCCCCCTCATCCCCCTCCCAACCTCCCCTCATCCCCCTCTCCTTCAACCTCCCCTCATCCCTCTCTCCCTCTCCCTCGACCTCCCCTCCTCCCCCCCCTCTACTTCAACTTCCCCTCATCCCCCTCTCCCTCAACACCCCCTCATCCCCCTCTCCCTCAACCTCATCCCCCTCTCCTCAACCTCCTCCACCACCCCTCATCCCCCTCTCCCTCCACCCCCCTCCTCCCCCTCTCCCCCTCAACCTCCCCTCATCCTCCCCCCTCCCCTCAACCCCCTCCCCCTCCCCCTCTACTTCAACTTCCCCTCATCCCCCTCAACACCCCCTCATCCCCCTCTCAACCTCCCCTCCACCTCCCCTCATCCCCCCCCTCTCCCTCAACATCCCCTCACCCCCTCTCCCTCTACTTCAATCTCCCCTCACCCCCCTCATCCCCCTCAACCTCCCCTCATCCCCCTCTCCAATCTCCCCTCATCCCCTCTCCTTCAACCTCCCCCCCCTCTCATCCCCTCAATCTCTCCCCCCCCCCCTCTCTTTCAACCTCTCCAATGACCTTGCATGTTACCATGACAAACCAGATGCTGCAAACACACACACACACACACACACACACACACACACATATGCACACATGCTCGCACATATCCTCCAGCATGTGTGTGTGGACTGGGGATGATGAGTTACTGTTGGCCCATGCAGCAGCACAGGCAGCAGAAGCCAGAAAAGTAAAACGTCTTCTGTAATAAATTGAATGGTAAGCCAAAATGAAGAGATGTCCCAGATGACTCCTTTGCAGTAGGCAGGGTGTGTGTGTGTGTGTGTCATAAAGGACGGGCTGGTTTGACAGTCACACTATTTACATAAGATGGCTGGTCACTAGGGACAACCCCTCCATTCCTTCAACCTCCCCCCTCCCTCTCTACTTCAACCTCCCCTCATCCCCCTCTCCTTCAACCTCCCCTCCTCCCCCTCTACTGCAACTTCCCCTCATCCCCCTCTCCCTCAACCCCCTCATCCCCCTCTACTTCAACCTCCCCTCATCCCCCTCTCCCTCAACCCCCATCCCCCTCTCCTTCAACCTCCCCTCATCCCTCATCCCCCTCAACCTCCCCTCATCCCCCTCTACTTCAACCTCCCCTCATTCCCCTCTACTTCAACCTCCCCTCATCCCCCTCTCCCTCAACCCCCCATCCCCCTCTCCTTCAACCTCCCCTCATCCCTCATCCCCCTCTCCCTCAACCTCCCCTCATCCCCCTCTACTTCAACCTCCCCTCATTCCCGCTCTACTTCAACCTCCCCTCATCCCCCTCTCCCTCCCCTCATCCCCCTCATCTCCCTCAACCCCCTCATCCCCCTCTCCCTCAACCCCCTCATCCCCCTCTCCCTCAACCTCCCCTCATCCCCCTCTACTTCAACCTCCCCCATCCCCCTCTCCTTCAACCTCCCCTCATCCCTCATCCCCCTCTCCCTCAACCTCCCCTCATCCCCCTCTACTTCAACCTCCCCTCATCCCCCTCTACTTCAACCTCCCCTCATTCCCCTCTACTTCAACCTCCCCTCATCCCCCTCTCCTTACCCCTCATCCCCCTCATCCCCCTCTCCCTCAACCCCCTCATCCCCCTCTCCCTCAATCTCCCCTCATCCCCCTCTACTTCAACCTCCCCTCATCCCCCTCTCCCTCCCCTCATCCCCTCTCCCTCAACCCCTCATCCCCTCTCCCTCAACCCCCATCCCCCTCTCCTTCAACCTCCCCTCATCCCTCCCTCCCTCTCCCTCGACTTCCCCTCCTCCCCTCTACTTCAACTTCCCCTCACCCCCTCTCCCTCAACCTCCCCTCCTCCCCCTCTACTTCAACCTCCCCTCATCCCCCTCTCCCTCCCCTCCTCCACCTCTCCTCATCCCCCTCTCCCTCAACCCCCCCTCACCCCCTCTCCCTCAACCTCCCCTCCTCCCCCTCAACCTCCCCTCCTCCCCCTCTCCCTCAACCTCCCCCTCTCCCTCATCCCCCCTCCTCCCCCTCTCCCCCATCCCCCTCCCCTCAACCCCCTCACCCCCTCTCCCTCAAACTCCCCTCATCCCCCTCTACTTCAACCCCCTCACCCCCTCTACTTCAACCCCCTCACCCCCTCTACTTCAACCCCCCTCTCCCCCTCTCCCTCAACCTCCCCTCATCCCCCTCTACTTCAATCTCCCCTCATCCCCCTCTCCCTCAACCTCCCTCACCCCTCTACTTCAACCTCCCCCTCTCACTCAAACCTCCCCAATGACCTTGCATGTTACCATGACAAACCAGATGCTGCAAACACACACACACACATATGCACACATGCTCGCACATATCCTCCAGCATGTGTGTGTGGACTGGGGATGATGAGTTACTGTTGGCCCATGCAGCAGCACAGGCAGCAGAAGCCAGAAAAGTAAAACGTCTTCTGTAATAAATTGAATGGTAAGCCAAAATGAAGAGATGTCCCAGATGACTCCTTTGCAGTAGGCAGTGTGTGTGTGTGTGTGTGTGTGTGTGTGTGTGTGTGTGTGTGTGTGTGTGTGTGTGTGTGTGTGTGTGTGTGTGTGTGTGTGTGTGTGTGTGACAGCCATAGAAGACTGATTCCACCCATCACTCAGTTACCCCACCGAAAGTCTCACTTCGCTGGGTTAGGATCGACAGCAACCTGCCCCCCTCTGAAAGTTTCCTGGTTGACGTGGATTGTGGATCCCGAGACCCACCGCCTGATTAGGTTGACCCCGCCAGGGAGACACAAAGCTTGGTAGGGCAAGGGCTCAAGCCCTATAGTCCTGTGGGACAGTGGGGTGGAGAGTCTACTGTCTGTTCCACCTGAGTGGTGTCAGTTTCTGTAGCACCTTTTACACTGAACTAAGTTTCTCCAGGGAATAACATGGGATTCTAAACCCTAGCTGGTGAAAGAAGAGTTTCTGGTAAAAGCAGAGTTTCTGGTAAGTTTCAGGTAAAAGCAGAGTTTCTGGTAAAGTTTCTGGTAAAAGCAGAGTTTCTGGTAAAGTTTCTGGTAAAAGCAGAGTGTCTGGTAAATTTTCTGGTAAAAGCAGAGTTTCTGGTAAAGTTTCTGGTAAAAGCAGGGTGTCTGGTAAAAGCAGAGTTTCTGGTAAAAGCAGAGTGTCTGGTAAAAGCAGAGTTTCTGGTAAAAGCAGAGTTTCTGGTAAAGTTTCTGGTAAAAGCAGAGTTTCTGGTAAAGTTTCTGGTAAAAGCAGGGTGTCTGGTAAAAGCAGAGTTTCTGGTAAAAGCAGAGTGTCTGGTAAAAGCAGAGTTTCTGGTAAAAGCAGAGTGTCTGGTAAAAGCAGAGTGTCTGGTAAAAGCAGAGTGTCTGGTAAAAGCAGAGTGTCTGGTAAAAGCAGAGTGTCTGGTAAAAGCAGAGTGTCTGGTAAAAGCAGAGTGTCTGGTAAAAGCAGAGTGTCTGGTAAAAGCAGAGTGTCTGGTAAAAGCAGAGTGTCTGGTAAAAGAGAGTGTCTGGTAAAAGCAGAGTGTCTGGTAAAAGCAGAGTGTCTGGTAAAAGCAGAGTGTCTGGTAAAAGGTAAAAGCAGAGTGTCTGGTAAAAGCAGAGTGTCTGGTAAAAGAGTTTCTGGTAAAAGCAGAGTTTGGTAAAGCAGAGTGTCTGGTAAAAGCAGAGTTTCTGGTAAAAGTTTCTGGTTTCTGGTGAAAGCAGAGTGTCTGGTAAAAGCAGAGTTTCTGGTAAAAGCAGAGTGTCTGGTAAAAGCAGAGTGTCTGGTAAAAGCAGAGTGTCTGGTAAAAGCAGAGTTTCTGGTAAAAGCAGAGTGTCTGGTAAAAGCAGAGTGTCTGAGTGTAAAAAAGCAGAGTGTCTGGTAAAAGCAGAGTTTCTGGTAAAAGCAGAGTTTCTGGTAAAGTTTCTGGTAAAAGCAGAGTTTCTGGTAAAAAAAGCAGAGTTTCTGGTAAAGTTTCTGGTAAAAGCAGAGTGTCTGGTAAAAGTAGAGTGTCTGGTAAAAGCAGAGTGTCTGGTAAAAGCAGAGTGTCTGGTAAAAGCAGAGTGTCTGGTAAAAGCAGAGTGTCTGGTAAAAGCAGAGTGTCTGGTAAAAGCAGAGTGTCTGGTAAAAGCAGAGTGTCTGGTAAAAGCAGAGTGTCTGGTAAAAGCAGAGTGTCTGGTAAAAGCAGAGTGTCTGGTAAAAGCAGAGTGTCTGGTAAAAGCAGAGTGTCTGGTAAAAGTAGAGTGTCTGGTAAAAGCAGAGTGTCTGGTAAAAGCAGAGTGTCTGGTAAAAGCAGAGTGTCTGGTAAAAGCAGAGTGTCTGGTAAAAGCAGAGTGTCTGGTAAAAGTAGAGTGTCTGGTAAAAGCAGAGTTTTTGGTAAAGTTTCTGGTAAAAAAAGCAGAGTGTCTGGTAAAAGCAGAGTGTCTGGTAAAAGCAGAGTGTCTGGTAAAAGCAGTGTCTGGTAGTGTCTGGTAAAAGCAGAGTGTCTGGTAAAAGCAGAGTGTCTGGTAAAAGCAGAGTTTCTGGTAAAAGCAGAGTGTCTGGTAAAAGCAGAGTGTCTGGTAAAAGCAGAGTGTCTGGTAAAAGCAGAGTGTCTGGTAAAAGCAGAGTGTCTGGTAAAAGCCGTGTGTCTGGTAAAAGCAGAGTGTCTGGTAAAAGCAGAGTGTCTGGTTAAAAGCAGAGTGTCTGGTAAAAGCAGAGTTTCTGGTAAAAGCAGAGTTTCTGGTAAAGTTTCTGGTGAAAGCAGAGTTTCTGGTAAAAGCAGAGTTTCTGGTAAAGTTTCTGGTAAAAGCAGAGTGTCTGGTAAAAGTAGAGTGTCTGGTAAAAGCAGAGTTTCTGGTAAAAGCAGAGTGTCTGGTAAAAGCAGAGTGTCTGGTAAAAGCAGAGTGTCTGGTAAAAGCAGAGTGTCTGGTAAAAGCAGAGTGTCTGGTAAAAGCAGAGTGTCTGGTAAAAGCAGAGTGTCTGGTAAAAGCAGAGTGTCTGGTAAAAGCAGAGTGTCTGGTAAAAGCAGAGTGTCTGGTAAAAGCAGAGTGTCTGGTAAAAGCAGAGTGTCTGGTAAAAGCAGAGTGTCTGGTAAAAGCAGAGTGTCTGGTAAAAGCAGAGTAAAAAGCAGAGTGTCTGGTAAAAGCAGAGTGTCTGGTAAAAGCAGAGTGTCTGGTAAAAGCAGAGTGTCTGGTAAAAGCAGAGTGTCTGGTAAAAGTAGAGTGTCTGGTAAAAGCAGAGTGTCTGGTAAAAGCAGAGTGTCTGGTAAAAGCAGAGTTTCTGGTAAAAGCAGAGTGTCTGGTAAAAGCAGAGTGTCTGGTAAAAGTAGAGTGTCTGGTAAAAGCAGAGTTTCTGGTAAAAGCAGAGTGTCTGGTAAAAGTAGAGTGTCTGGTAAAAGTGTCTGGTAAAAGCAGAGTGTCTGGTAAAAGCAGAGTGTCTGGTAAAAGCAGAGTGTCTGGTAAAAGCAGAGTGTCTGGTAAAAGCAGAGTGTCTGGTAAAAGCAGAGTGTCTGGTAAAAAAGCAGAGTGTCTGGTAAAAGCAGAGTGTCTGTCTGGTAAAAGCAGAGTGTCTGGTAAAAGCAGAGTGTCTGGTAAAAGCAGAGTGTCTGGTAAAAGCAGAGTGTCTGGTTAAAAGCAGAGTGTCTGGTAAAAGCAGAGTTTCTGGTAAAAGCAGAGTTTCTGGTAAAAGTTTGTCTGGTAAAAGCAGAGTTTCTGGTAAAAGCAGAGTGTCTGGTAAAAGCAGAGTGTCTGGTAAAAGTAGAGTGTCTGGTAAAAGCAGAGTTTCTGGTAAAAGTAGAGTGTCTGGTAAAAGCAGAGTTTCTGGTAAAAGCAGAGTGTCTGGTAAAAGCAGAGTGTCTGGTAAAAGCAGAGTGTCTGGTAAAAGCAGAGTGTCTGGTAAAAGCAGAGTGTCTGGTAAAAGCAGAGTGTCTGGTAAAAGCAGAGTGTCTGGTAAAAGCAGAGTGTCTGGTAAAAGCAGAGTGTCTGGTAAAAGCAGAGTGTCTGGTAAAAGCAGAGTGTCTGGTAAAAGCAGAGTGTCTGGTAAAAGCAGAGTGTCTGGTAAAAGCAGAGTGTCTGGTAAAAGCAGAGTGTCTGGTAAAAGCAGAGTGTCTGGTAAAAGCAGAGTGTCTGGTAAAAGCAGAGTGTCTGGTAAAAGCAGAGTGTCTGGTAAAAGCAGAAAAGCAGAGTGTCTGGTAAAAGCAGAGTGTCTGGTAAAAGCAGAGTGTCTGGTAAAAGTAGAGTGTCTGGTAAAAGCAGAGTGTCTGGTAAAAGCAGGGTGTCTGGTAAAAGCAGAGTGTCTGGTAAAAGCAGAGTGTCTGGTAAAAGCAGAGTGTCTGGTAAAAGCAGAGTGTCTGGTAAAAGCAGAGTGTCTGGTAAAAGCAGAGTGTCTGGTTAAAAGCAGAGTGTCTGGTAAAAGCAGAGTGTCTGGTAAAAGTTGTCTGGTAAAAGCAGAGTTTCTGGTAAAAGCAGAGTGTCTGGTAAAAGCAGAGTTTCTGGTAAAAGCAGAGTGTCTGGTAAAGTTGTCTGGTAAAAGCAGGGTGTCTGGTAAAAGCAGAGTGTCTGGTAAAAGCAGAGTGTCTGGTAAAAGCAGAGTGTCTGGTAAAAGCAGAGTTTCTGGTAAAAGCAGAGTTTCTGGTAAAGTTTCTGGTAAAAGCAGAGTTTCTGGTAAAAGCAGAGTGTCTGGTAAAAGCAGAGTGTCTGGATAAACACTTGCCTTTGAAAACCTGGCTGTTTATTAGTCTACCCACATACTGTAGGAACACCACAGAACCACCTGCACTGGGTCAGATGTTATTACAAAGAATTAGTACTTGACGTGGGATGCGTCATTGCACCATGAAAAATATCCGGATTTAATAAACATAATTAACATACACTAAAACAAACTCATAAAAAACAATAATAATTCTCACAGATAATTTTTTTGTATTAATTCAGTGATAATGTTTTAATACACACAGTATTGATTCCTCATCGACTCAAGGTTTTCCGTAGAGAAAGGCTCTAAGTAGCAATGTTGTGACTTTTTAAACCTTTATTCCAGTCTCTCCTGCTTATCTTGGCCTCACAGCAGCTGTCAATCAAGCAAGGAGGAGGGCCAATTAACCATTATATTTAGACACTGTCACTAGAGCATACAAAGGCCCGATTTAAAATAAGCTATTGAACGAGGCAGAGTGTGTATGTGTGTGTTTGTGTGTGTGTGCGAGCTATCTAAAGAGACTGTGAATGTGGGGACAACAACCTCCTTACACTCCAGGATGTCATTTCAACAAAGCAGCTCTCTGTGATAACAATGTTGTTAAATTGAACAGGAACAAGGTTTTGTTAAACCCCAAAAGAGCCTGGACTTCAGTCTTTTTACACATTTTAGCAAGTCATTGTCTGTCCAAACATGACACGATAGTGGAGCAAAATGGCTCACACGGACACAGACTGAATTCAAGAATAAAATACTTCCAACTTGGATAAGGTGCTGTGATCCTTCTGTAAACTGTGTTGTGTCGCCGCTCTGTGATGTCGTGCGGTGCACTGATGTAGCGAGGGGCCTTATTCATTTTAGATGCATTATTCAGGCTAATAAAGAGACTGGGGAGATAGACATTGTTGTTTTGAAGAACCCGTGGCAGTGAGGACGGGGATCGGGCTGCCTGGTTGGGATCTCAGTGTGTGGGAGGGAACAGAGAGACAGAACTACAGAGCAAGAAGGAGAGAGAGGAATTACAATTCTGCAAAAACTTAAGTTGACAAACTAAGGCTGGTACGGCACAATTTAACCCACTATATCAGACGTTGTCCTTCACAGTACAGTCCAAACCCAAGATCACCGACCATGAAGTCTATTCAGGTCCTCATGCATCATCATAATTCATTTAAACCAGGTACTACTATCCTCCCATTTATTTATTTTTTTACCCCCTTCTCTCCCCAATTTTGTGGTATCCAATTGTTAGTAGTTACTATCTTGTCTCATCGCTACAACTCCCGAACGGGCTCAGGAGAGACAAAGGTCGAAAGCCATGCGTCCTCCAAAACACAACCCAACCAAGCCGCACTGCTTCTTAATACAGCACGCATCCAACCCGGAAGCCAGCCGCACCAATGTGAAACACCGTGACCCTGGCTACCTTGGCTAGCGCGCACTGCGCCCGGCCCGCCACAGGAGTCGCTGGTCCGCGATGAGACAAGGATGTCCCTACCGGCCAAACCCTCCCTAACCTGGACGACGCTAGGCCAATTGTGCGTCGCCCCACGGACCTCCCGGTCGCGGCCGGCTGCGACAGAGCCTGGGCACGAACGATGCAGTGCCCTAGACCACTGCGCCACCTCATCATTGTATTTTATACTGCGTGCCCAGCTCCAGCTCCATCTTGGGTTGGGCTGGTACTGAATAATGTAGGCTGCCCACATTTTCTCCTGAACAGAGCAGAGAGATCACTGGTCCCAGAACTCTCCCTGACAGCCATTATCATGCTACACTGGGCAAAAGGCTCTGAACAACACCCCACACACACACACACACACACACACACAGGATAAGAGCAGCCCTGGCTGATGATGGTGTGAGGGGAGAGCAAGAGGAGAGAAGAGAAGATATGAGAGGAGGGGAAAGGAAAGGTGAGGTGAGGACAGAGGAGGTGAGGAGAGGAGAGAGGAGATGAGAGAGGAAAGGAGAGAGGAGATGAGAGAGGAAAGGAGAGAGGAGGGGAGGGGAAAGAAGAGAAGAGAAAATAGAGGTGAGAGGAGAGGGGATAGGAGAGGGCGGAGAGGGGATTGGAGATAGAAGTGGAGAGGAGAGATGAGAGGAGAGAGGATAGGAGAGGAGGGAAGAGGGTTAAATGGGAGGGGAGGAGAGTTGAGAGGAGAGAGGAAAGGAGAGGGGAGAGGAGTATGGAGAGAAGATGAGGGAAGGAGAGGAGGGCAGAAGAGAGGAAGAGAGAGGAGAGAGAGGAGGGGAGAGATGACAGGAGAGGATAGCAGAGGAGAGGAAAGGAGAAAAGAGGGGGGAGAAGGGAGAGGAGTGAGGAGAAGAGAAGAGGGGATTGGAGGGAGAAGAGGAGAGGAGAGAGAAGAGGCAGAGGAGATGAAAGGAGGGGAGAGGAGAGGAGATGGAGGGGAGGAGGGAAGGGGACAGGAAAGGAGAAGAGAGGAGACAAGAGCGGAGGGGAGAGGAGAGGAGAGAGGAAAGGAGAGGGGAGGGGAGGGGAGGGGAAAGAAGAAGAGAAGATAGAGGTGAGAGGAGAGAGGGGAGATGAGAGGAGAGAGGATAGGAGAGGAGGGAAGAGGGTGAAATGGGAGGGGAGGAGAGTTGAGAGGAGAGAGGAAAGGAGAGGGGAGGAGAGTTGAGAGGAGAGAGGAAAGGAGAGGGGAGAGGAGTACGGAGAGAAGATGAGGGGAGGAGAGGAGGGCAGAAGAGAGGAAGAGAGAGGAGGGGAGAGATGACAGGAGAGGAAAGGAGAAAAGAGGGGGGAGAAGGGATAGGGGAGAGGAGTGAGGAGAAGAGAAGAGGGGATTGGAGGGAGAAGAGGAGAGGAGAGAGAAGAGGCAGAGGAAATGAAAGGAGGGGAGAGGAGAGGAGATGGAGGGGAGGAGGGAAGGGGACAGGAAACGAGAAGAGAGGAGACGAGAGCGGAGGGGAGAGGAGCGAGGAGAGGAGAGAGGAGATTGGAGTTAGAAGAGGATAGGAGAGGAGCGGGCAGGAGAGGAGGATGGAGGAGAGAGGAGATAGGAGTGTAAAGGAGAGAGGAGAGTAGACGGGAGAGGAGAGGGGAGAGAGGAGAGGATATGAGAGGGGAGAGGGGATAGAGGAGAGGAGAGAGAAGGGGATATGACGGGCATGATACACTAGCACAGGATGCCGCGCGGTGAAACACCGCTTCCCATTCATTTCAATGGAAGGAAAGCGATGAGAAGCGGAGAGGGCGGGGGACCTTTGGGCAGGGCGAAGGTGGCATGGGAGGTGGTGAAACATAAACTTTTCCCAACTTCATGCAAATCACAAAAATACTTGGATGGAAGCAAATGTAAGTGAATATAACGTCATAACGAATCATGATTTTTTTTTACAGTTGACAGGAATATGTTAGTTAATGTAGAGACAAACAATTATGCATATCTACGAAAATCGGGACTTAGCGAGCTAGCGAACTTGCTAACATTAGCCAGCTAGCGTTATGGGTGTTGTGACATGAGTATGAAATTGTAATTCTGGTTGTTTAATGTTTTAGGGACTCCTGAAATAACCAGCAAACCAGGCTGTTGTCTTGTGAAACAGTGGATGTAAAGAATCTAGCTGGCTAAAACATTTACTGCAAATTGAATGTACAATTTTGCAAGTTTCCCTTGCTGATATTTGCCATGCAAATGAATATGTATACTGATATATATATATATATATATATATATACAGAAATAGATTTTTTAAAAACAGTACACTACACTTCCTATGCATCATGTAAATAGTCTAAAATCAGTTAATCTCAATATCTAATGCCCTTCATCTGCATTGATTAGATAAACACAGGATAGGTGTAGTATTTAATCAAATGAGACTTAATTTCAATCAGTAGAGAATGTGAAATGCTTTATTGAAAGAGGATTTCAAAGCTCAATCTGTGCTTCAATGCACATCTGTTCGTGCATTATAAAAAACAGAGGAAGAAAGATGGAGGTGGAGAAAGAGACTGGGGTTGACATCCTCTCTCGCATCAAAACATACCTGCAGACGAGAGAGAGAGAGAGAGAGAGAGAGAGAGAGAGAGAGAGAGAGAGAGAGAGATTAAGCCTTGTGTTTTTGACACCGCTGATACAACCTAGAGGATTTAGGGAGAAGAGGAGAGAGGGATGAAGTGAAGGAGAGAGACTTGAGAAAATAAGGTAGTTAAAGAGACGGTGTTCAACAGGAATCTGTGTGTGTGGCCTCACCTGGTGTCCACACTAAGTGGCTGCAGAGTACTTTATGCTGAAAAACATGAACGGACACACGAGGACAAACAATTTAGCGTAGTTATAGAAATAGTGAAGTGTCTTACTATTTTCCATGGTTGGCCCTCTTGCCTTTTCTTTAAAGGGGGAAGGAGCCGCAGTTATACACCTGAGCCTGCTTACTGCACAACACAATCCCTCAATCAGATTGATACATGAGTGTGGAGGTGTGGGTTAAAGGGTGTCTAATTGTTCTACATTTTTTCAATATGGGTGATTTAAAATAGCCTGTTTTGTTTTTGTACGGACATCACACCCTTACCGAAACAGCACCCTCACCTGAGAAGTAGAAATCAAAGGGAGAGAAACTGGGAATTGAATAACTGCAGTTGATATAGCTAAGTAAATGGAAGAATACTCTTATTGCGATGTGAATGGCTCTAAAAAGAGCCTTTGTGTCACGTTCACCTTCGTCAAACTCCCTGTCATATATGAGCCAAGGCTCAGCGTGTAATTCCACATCTTTAATAAAGTGAAACCTTCACAACAACAAAAAAACAGGTAAACAGACCGTGACGCGACCGTGGCGCGCACAGACAATAAATAATTACTCACAACATTAGGTGGGAAAAGGCTGCCTAAGTATGTTTCCCAATCAGAGACAAAGATAGACAGCTGCCTCTGATTGGGAACCACACTCGGCCAAAAACAAAGAAATAGAAAACATAGAATGCCCACCCAAATCACACCCTGACCTAACCAAATAGAGAAATAAAACATCTCTCTAAGGTCAGGGCGTGACACTTTGGTGGAGCATAGTGTAGTCTATGGTGTTGCCAGGGAACAGCACCCTCTTCCAAGAAGTAGGAGGTGAAGATCTCCTGCACACTGATTGCCTCTCCCTCTGCGTTGTTGGACCACATCCTTGAAACATCCTGCAGAGCAGCAGGCTCCTCCTCTGGGACACGGTGGCGAGATGCAGATCCCCTCCTGGTCCTCCTGTCCATCCTCATGAAGTTATGCAGGACACATGTAGCCTTCACACACCTGAAGTCCTCCAGGAGGCAGTCCAAGATGGCCCTGGTCACCCAACCTTTCCGTGCCCTACACGTTAACTGTAGGCAATCGTTTTGTTCACAGACAGATTATTTCACTTATAATTCACTGTATCACAATTCCAGTGGGTCAGAAGTTTACATACACTAAGTTGATTGTGCCTTTAAACAGCTTGGAAAATTCCAGAAAATGATGTCATGGCTTTAGAAGCTTCTGATAGGTTAATTGACATCCTTTGAGTCAATTGGAGGTGTACCTGTGGATGTATTTCAAGGCCTACCTTCAAACCTAGTACCTCTTTGCTTCACAACATGGTAAAATCTAAATAAATCAGCCAAGACCTCAGAAAAGAAATTGTAGACCTCCACAAGTCTGGTTCATCCTTGGGAGCAATTTCCAAACGCCTGAAGGTAGTGTAACAGGTTAAAGGAAATATTCATAGCCTGTTATACATTAAAAAGTATTAGTAAGTTCATAGTATGTGAGGATCTTAAAACATCTAAGGTTAAGAAGATGCATTCAGTATTAGTTGATAGAGATTGATAACATTCATATAATTGTGTTAAAGTTAAAATCTGTCAAAGGGTACGAATTGTGAGAGTAATGTGTAAACGTTATATTGATTACTTTATTTTGTGGTGCCTAAAAGTTTTCATCTGTCATCTACGAAATGCTCTTAATCTATGAGCCGGAGATCGATTGCTCTTGTCTCCACCCATATTCCTGGGGAAAATCACGGTCTTTTCTCATTGAACTAAACGTTGAATTAAGAATACAACACCGTATCACTCTCGTGATTATTTCTCCCCTGTTTTCAGGTACTTTATTGATGATAAAAATAGTAATTTAAATGTTATAACTCACTAACATGTCAAGAGTGTTTAAGGTGTGTCTTAGTAACGTCTTGAGGAAGTTAGAGTTAAGTTTGAAGAGAGTAATATTAGCCCTGCTCGGTTGAAGTGAAGAATAGCATCGTACTGAGAGTAGCTGCCATTTTATGTCGATTGTGAATGAACATGTACGTTGTTAATAAGATATTTTGCTGTGTTATTTGTATAATGGGTTTTCTGTTTTGTAATGTGTTACTTTTGTGAAATATTGAACTAAACGTTGCATTGAGAATACAACACCGTATCACTCTCGTGATTATTTCTCCCCTGTTTTCAGGGGCGTAACAGTACCACGTTCACCTGTACAAACCATAGTACGCAAGTGTACCATGGGACCACGCAGCCCTCATACCGCTCAGGAAGGAGACACGTTCTGACTCCTAGAGATGAACTTGCTTTGGTGAGAAAAGTGCAAATCAATCCCAGAACAACAGCAAAGGACCTTGTGAAGATGCTGGAGGAAACAGGTACAAAAGTATCTATATCCACAGTAAAACGAGTCTTATATCGACATAACCTAAGAGGCTGCTCAGCAAGGAAGAAGCCACTGCTCCAAAACCACCATAAAAAAACCAGACTACAGTTTGCACATGGGGACAAAGATGGTACGTTTTGGAGAAATGTCCTCTGGTCTGATAAAACAAAAATAGAACTGTTTGGCCATAATGACCATCGTTCTGTTTGGAGGACAAAGGGGGAGGCTTGCAAGCCGAAGAACACCATCCCAACCGTGAAGCACAGGGGTGGCAGCATCATGTTGTGGGGGTGCTTTGCTGCAGGAGGGACTAGTGCACTTCACAAAATAGATGGTATCATGAGGATGGGAAATGACGTGGATATATTGAAACAACATCTCAAGACATCAGTCAATATACCCCAGCCTATTTCAGAGCAGGACAGAGGATTTCCACTGGAGACCCAGCCTGTGCAAACATCATGGATACTTGTTTCACCCCACTCAAGTCTCTTAAATTACATATTTTTACTGTCTCTTTTAACGTTTTTAGTTTGTCTTTTGATGATGGTAGTTTGTCTGTTGTGTAAGATAATGTGTCTCTGATGCCATGCTTCTCACTGTTCGCTAGGCTTCGTTTTATTTTTCTCACACATACACTACCCTACATGTTTATTTGGACAGTGAAGCTAAAACTTTTGATTTGGCTCAATACACCTGGAGAGAAACAGTTGGGTCAGTCTTTTTATAGAGCCTGTCAAACAGGAGATGTCTCTGAAGGAAAGCCGGATATCATGTTGTGGCCTTTAAAGAGTTTTAAGTTAAAGCTTGGTTGCAAATGGGTCTTCCAAATTAACAATGACCCCAAGCATACTTACAAAGTTGTGGCAAAATGGCTTAAGGACAACAAAGTCAAGGTATTGGAATGACCATCACAAAGCCCTGACCTCAATCCTATAGAACATTTGTGGGCAGAACTGAAAAAGCGTGAGCGAGCACGGAGGCCTACAAACCTGACTCATTTACACCAGCTCTGTCTGGAGGAATGGGCCAAAATTCACCCAATTTATTGTGGGAAGCTCCTGGAAGGCTACCTGAAATGTTTGACCGAAGTTAAACAATTTAAAGGCAATGCTACCAAATTGTAATTGAGTGTATGTAAACTTCTGACCCACTGGGAATGTGATGAAAGAAATAAAAGCTGAAATAAATCATTCTCTCTTATTATTCTGACATTCAACATTCTTAAAATAAAGTGGTGATCCTAACTGACCTAAGACTGGGAATTTTTACTAGGATTAAATGTCAGGAATTGTGAAAAACTGAGTTTAAATATATTTGGCTAAGGTGTATGTCGACTTCAACTGTACGTGTTTGTGTAGCATGTGACAAAATCAGGATCAGATCAAGGATAGCATCACAAATGAATACATAAATACCACTCAAAGCTTAATGAGGAGTTGATGGTTTGAATCAGCTGTGCGGTGCTAAGGCAAAACCAAAAATGTGCACCTCTTTGAGTCCCCAGGACCAGGACTGAGAACCACTTGCTCTTCATTGGGACGTCTTAATCTGCAGACAGGCTTCCATAGCTCTCTTTATCTGAGGACAGAAAACCTCATAAGGAACAGACTTCATAAAAGTCAAATTACACCACACTGAATATTATGTTACTATTATCTCCGTCCTCACTTCTAGGGACAGGAACTACACAAAAGTACCTGCCCTATCCAGAATGGTATACTCTCTCACTTTGACAGTTGGGGCTGCTATCTTAGCCAACTAGCTAGCTCATTTGAGTTAAATGAATTCAACAGCATTTGTTTTTTTTTAGCATTTGAGTGTTTGATTGAGAATGCCAAGTGGGACTGTTTTGCACTTTTGGGACGAATCTATTATTTCCCTTGCACCAGGCAAGCTCAATCAATTTCAGCTAGAATATTTGCAAGAAAACAGACACTATTTGAACCTAGGTCTGGTGAGAGGGCTAGCCCAAGGCTATACAAGGGAGATGAGGGAGTGTCCTTGAATTTCAGTTTAAATGCACCCTCTTCGCCATCAGATCTGTCTTTGAGGTTGGCATGAAACGATGTGGGGGTTGGATGGAACAGTAATTGGATGTGGGGGGGATATGTAGTGGGTTGCCAGATTGACATATGAAAAGGTTCATATGATCACTGGTCTGCTGGTGCCTCAGCTTGCCAGGTGGGGGATATGGAGTGGGTTGCCAGATTGACAGATGAAGGGTTAATAAATCTATCCCACCAGGTCACCGGTGTGACTCAGGTGCAAATGAAAGACAAGAGGCTGGTATCTGCTGTGATGTGAGGCAGCTAGGTGGAAGCATCTGTTGGTGCTTGCCCCTGTTAGGCATTCAGGGGTTGCCCTGGTAGCCATAGGCGAGGGAATATTTTCTCTCCAATATGTTTTGATTAGGGAGGATGGGGGCTGATGAAAGAGGTGTGCCTCAGGGTGAAAGAGGGAAAGTCTCCTGGATTCGCTCTCTACCTCCTTCCCTCTTTTCTACATCCCTCCCTCTCTCTCTTTTCTACTACATCCCCCTTGTGCCACTTTCATCTCCACCTCCTCCCTTTCTATCTCTCACTCGCTCCTCTCTCTCAACCTCCTTCCCTCTCTTTTCGACACATAGCCCATTCCCACTTTTCATCCCCATCACTCTTTCTACCTCTCACTCAATTTCTCTCTCTCTCCCGCCTTCTCCTCTAAACTGCATTCCCAACTGTCACCTCTCTAGATCCCTCACCTCTCTACATCCCTCACCTCTACATCCTCTACATCCCTCACCTCTACATCCTCCACCTCTCTACATCCTCCACCTCTCTACATCCCCCACCTCTCTACATCCCCCACCTCTCTACATCCCCCACCTCTCTACATCCCCCACCTCTCTACATCCTCCACCTCTCTACATCCTCCACCTCTCTACATCCTCCACCTCTACATCCTCCACCTCTACATCCTCCACCTCTCTACATCCTCCACCTCTCTACATCCCCCACCTCTCTACATCCTCCACCTCTCTACATCCCCCACCTCTCTACATCCCCCACCTCTCTACATCCCCCACCTCTCTACATCCCCCACCTCTCTACATCCCCCACCTCTCTACATCCCCCATCCTCCACCTCTCTACATCCTCCACCTCTCTACATCCTCCACCTCTCTACATCCTCCACCTCTCTACATCCTCCACCTCTCTACATCCTCCACCTCCCCCCCACCTCTCTACATCCCCCACCTCTCTACATCCCCCACCTCTCTACATCCCCCACCTCTCTACATCCTCCACCTCTCTACATCCTCCACCTCTCTACATCCCCCACCTCTCTACATCCCCCACCTCTCTACATCCCCCACCTCTCTACATCCCCCACCTCTCTACATCCCCCACCTCTCTACATCCCCCTCACCTCTACATCCCTCACCTGTCTATATCCTTCACCTCCATTTCCCTTTACCCCTTTGTCCTTCCCTTCCTCCTTCCCCCACTCTCTCTTCCCTCTCCTTCCTTCCCTCGCTCCCTCCTTCTTTCCCTCTCTCTCTCTCTTTCTCTCCTTTCTCTCTCTTGGGGTGTTTTCTGCTTCATCTGTGAGCCACAACTCATGAATTATTCAATGTGCAACACAATGGGGGGTGAGGAGCCACACTCTCACCATTTGCACATACACGCACACACGCATGAGCACGCACACACACACACACACACACACAGCTCAAATAGACACACCTCAGTAGAGACCTTTCAAACAGCCAATGCATAGACGCTTGTTTGCTAAAGGTAAGCAATGCCCCAAACACTCACGATTTTGGCTAAAAGATGAAAATCTGTGTTCAGTGAGCAGTTAGGACACGTTTTATGATAAACTACAACCCAGCACTGATGAAGGGCAGCGAACACAAGGCAACCAGCATCTTATCTTTCGAGCAACAACTTGAGGAACTCGTTCACTGACCAGGGGTTTGAGCAATGACAGAACACAGCTATTACAGAGTCTGAAGGCAGTTAAAGACAACAAAGCAAAGGCCTTCTCTCACAGACTGAACAGATAGGGAGGGGACCAAAGACTGACAATATTGCATGGCTATTATTTTACACACACACACACACACAACAAAAATAATCTTGGCAGTGTGTATCATCCTCTCACAGAAGACCTGAATAAATGTTTTGTTAAAAAGTACAACACACAACTTGTTATCAGGATTCACTGTATCTTTTTGCAAGTCTTTGTCAGTCCCTTGTTCTCTGTGCCATGTGCTTTCCCTGAAACACACACACCTAAAAAAGAGGGGTAGTGAAGAGGGGGAAGGGAAGTGTGGATGTACCACGCCCTATCTCAGTCCTTCTCTGTCATAGAATGGTGTTACATTGCTCTCCTCTGCCAAGCGGAAAACATACACGCACGCACAGACGCAGATGCACGAACCCGCAGACACACACACACACCCTTCACACATTTCAATCTAATAAGAAAGAATAAGACTATTCACCAGACTGGGCATTGAAGGGAATTACATGATTTATATCAACGCAATGACTGCAGATTGATATCAAACTAATTGGAAAAGCCCAGCGGGGAAGAGAGCTCTAGAGAGTTCTGCCATCAGAGTACCTAGCGAGCACCTGAGTGTGACAAAAGATCTCTATGGCTACAGTCACCAATGCTGCAGACTGCAGTGCACTTAACAGACAATGGCTGTAAAACTCCCAAACGATCTCATCATCAGGGCAGCATTTTCCAAACAGGATAAAGAAGACAGCTTTAAAGGGTCATTCATCAGATCTTTTAATAATGTTCCTTTTGGCATGTGGTTTAGATTTACTGAACTGTAGATAAAATAGTCCTTCTGGTTTCTTGGAGTGCTAGCGTGAGTGTGTGCGTGGTTGCATTTGTTTGTTGTGCATCGTTGGTAGTGTTTTTGTCAAGCGGTGCGACGGTGGTAGTGCCACACCCTGTTGTGTTTCCACACAGTCAACGTGAGGGAGGTGTTGTAAATGCGGGAGGGAGGGAGGGCGGGAGGCAGGGAAGGAGGGAGGGAGGCAGGGAGGCAGGCAGGCAGGGAGGCAGGCAGGCAGGGAGGCAGGCAGGCAGGGAGGGAGGGCGAGCGGGAGGGAGGGCGGGAGGCAGGGGTGGAGGGAGGGAGGCTGGGAGGGGGAGAGAAAAGAAAAGAGGAGAGAGAATGGGTTTGTTCTGACACCCAGCGTGTGACTAGGGGAGTTGTCACTCTCCTCCTGTGAAGCTACTGAACATGTGAACCCTCCCCCCTCACACACAACCAGCGGGCAGACACACACAGGCGCTCGTGAGAATATGAGAGAGTGCACTGTACACGTATAATACGGAACAGCACGCACCCGATGGTATTAAAGCACACCAGAATACACACACACACACAAACACACGCTCACAGCGCCTGAATATTCATAGAGCACTAAATCCAACAGCACTGCAAGTCATGGCACAGAAAACATGACCATATAACATTACACATCAACATACATCCACTTCCTCTCAAAGTATCCCACAGAGAAAGGGTAGCAAACTGTGAAAAAGTGTAGTAGGAAAACAATAGGAAAAACACATTGGCATGGTTACCTCTTTAATCAGTTGGATGCTTTCACAAGATTTACTGGCGTCCAGGGTGTGTTCATTTCACAAATCAATCTGGCACTGTATGTCTTGACGAGAAATCGAATTACTCCGTTTTATTTCAAATCACTGGCAGCCGCAGTGCCAACTGCCAAGATACTTTCAAGCTCTTAGACAAGCATCTGGGTCATTGCCATCCAGAACATTTTTTTCTACCAAACAACATTTCTGTTTCATTTCCTACTTCAAACAAACTACTACTACATCCATTCCCCGACAGTCTGTTGAATTTTGTAACGGCAGGTGCAAATGAACCTACTAAGGAGAAACAGACAGAATAGAAGCTGTGATCCACATATTGATAGCTAAAGGATGGGCACATTTGAGACGGACTACCTTGTGCTGCACATGATCCCTGATCTACAAATCACCTAGCGCGCATGCACACACACACACATCGCACGCACGCACGCACACATCACACACACACATCACATACACACACACGCACGCACACATCACACACACACGCGCACACACGCACAAATCACACACAACGTCATGGAGACACAAAGATCCAACGACCACATGGACACTCAGGAAGAGAGAAGCTGCTGTCTGTACGTTGATGCTATAGGCGGTCTGCAGCATGTCTATGTGGCATTTCAGGAGGCAGGCGGCAGATTCCGCATTAATTAAGATGACACACTGCAGGTCCTGTCTCTGGTAATTGCTTTTGGAGGGGAGGGCCAAACAGCCATTGATCTTGAATCAATAAACTTAAGCCCTTTGCGTGTGCTCCAGTCCTGAGCCAGCATTAGTAGGGGGCAGATCTACAGTGTTATACATTAGAGATCTATCTGGGAGGGGGGATTATTAGCAACAAACATTCTAATTTTGTTTTTAGGTGATGAAGAAAGCATTAATATCGCTATTAACAGAAAAAGTAACCCATCTAGGAAAGTTTCACCTATTTCTAGGGAGTTGTCTGCGTGACAGGTTCCTCCTCATCTCCAGCAAACTACTGATGTCCAGATGTCCAGATTCTCCACTGCTTCCTCCTACCTACAGGGTGTCATTACACTGACATTCCAGCACCAGGTTTTACATGCGGTGGACCAGGGTCCATGACAGGGGAGGAGGAGGTGTAGCTTGAGCACTGCGTTTGTTGCATAACAGATGCAGCAGTCTAGGGCGGTGTGGGGGCGAGGAGGGGGGAAACGCACAGACGTTAGCATTACCCAGCCCAGGGTGTGGTCCCATGCAGGAGCAGATGTGGGACTGAAAGTCCATTCTAGTACTCTCATCTTCATCCTCCAAAAACAATCTCTCTGTTGTGTGATCCAGAAACAGACATTCTAAATGTTAAACGCTCGTGTTTCACTAACTGCTTATTCTAATAATAATAGACGCAGGGGTTGATGAATTCATTTGTGACCAGAATGGTAGCCTAGCGGTTAAGAGGTTGGTCCAGTACCCAAAAGGTTGCTGGTTCAAATCCCCGAGCGGACTAGGTGAAGAATCTGCTGTTGTGCCCTTGAGCAAGGCACTCCAACCTACTTTCTCCAGTAAGTTGCTTTGGATAAGAGTGTCTGCTAAATTACTAAAATGACAAATGGATGGACCTTTCCCTACAGAGTATAACTTTCAATTAACTATTGAATTTCCTACTTTATGCTGACAAGACTTCCTGCTATGATATTGTATACAAAACATACTAGTTTGCCTTTCAACTGAAATGGTGCATTCTCTTCCTGTGCTGTATCTATGTAATTGATAATGAGGTCTGGTGTACAGCCCATACTGAGGAGTCTGGGGGATTCTGTACGAAGGACTGCAGTGCAAGCTCACCAGGTGTGCTGCAGAAGGGGATATGATAACCCCCTCTCCTTCCCCCTTTTCTCTCCTCCCTGTAACACCAATCATCACATTGCAATAAATCACCTTATACAACAGAGGTCCCCCAACTCACAGGGTGCATCCAAAAATGCCATTGTATATTGTCACACCCTGATCTGTTTCACCTGTCTGCTGCTTGTCTCCACCCCCCCACCAGGTGTCTCCCATTTGTCCCCATTATCTGTGTATTTATACCTGCGTTTTCTGTTTGTCTGTTGCCAGCTCGTCTTGTCCCGTCAAGTCTTACCAGCGGGTTCCCATGTTTCCTGTGCGCTAGCTTTTGGTTTTCCTAGGCGTCCCAGTTCTGACCTTTCTGCTTCTCCTGATCCTGCCTGCCATCCTATACCTGCCTGACTCTGAATTGGATTACGACTCTTTGCCTGCCTTGACTTACCTTTTGGTGAACGGATGGTTCCCACCGTGAAGCATGGAGGAGGAGGTGTGATGTTGTGGGGGTGCTTTGCTGGTGACACTGTCTGTGATTTATTTAGAATTCAAAGCACACTTAACCAGCATGGCTACCACAGCATTCTGCAGCGATACGCCATCCCTTCTAGTTTGGGTTTAGTGGGAATATAATTTGTTTTTCAACAGGACAATGAACCCAACACACCTCCAGGCTATGTAAGGGCTATTTGACCAAGAAGGAGAGTGATGGAGTGCTGCATCAGATGACCTGGCCTCCACAATCACCCGACCTCAAGCCAATTGAGATGGTTTGGGATGAGTTACACCACAGAGTGAGGGAAAAGCAGCCAACAAGTGCTCAGCATATGTGGGAACTCCTTCAAGACTGTTGGAAAAGCATGCCAAGAGTGCAAAGCTGTCATCAAGGCAAAGGGTGGCTACTTTGAAGAAGCTAAAATATATTTTGATTTGTTTATCGCTTTCTTTTGGTTACTACATGATTCCATACGTGTTATTTCATAGGTTTGATGTCTTCACTATTATTCTACAATGTAGAAAATAGTCAAAATAAAGAAACCCTTGAATGAGCAGGTGTGTCAACTTTTGACTGGTACTGTATATACACTGCTCAAAAAAATAAAGGGAACACTAAAATAACACATCCTAGATCTGAATGAAATATTCTTATTAAATACTTTTTTCTTTACATCGTCGAATGTGCTGACAACAAAATCAGACAAAAATTATCAATGGAAATCAAATTTATCAACCCATGGAGGTCTGGATTTGGAGTCACACTCAAAATGAAAGTGGAAAACCACACTACAGGCTGATCCAACTTTGATGTAATGTCCTTAAAACAAGTCAAAATGAGGCTCAGTAGTGTGTGTGGCCTCCACGTGCCTGTTTGACCTCCCTACAATGCCTGGGCATGCTCCTGATGAGGTGTCGGATGGTCTCCTGAGGGATCTCCTCCCAGACCTGGACTAAAGCATCCGCCAACTCCTGGACAGTCTGTGGTGCAACGTGGTGTTGGTGGATGGAGTGAGACATGATGTCCCAGATGTGCTCAATTGGAGTCAGGTCTGGGGAACGGGCGGGCCAGTCCATAGCATCAATGCCTTCCTCTTGCAGGAACTGCTGACACACTCCAGCCACATGAGGTCTAGCATTGTCTTGCATTAGGAGGAACCCAGGGCCAACCGCACCAGCATATGGTCTCACAGGGGGTCTGAGGATCTCATCTCGGTACCTAATGGCAGTCAGGCTACCTCTGGCGAGCACATGGAGGGCTGTGCGCCCCCCCAAAGAAATGCCACCCCGCACCATGACTGACCCACCGCCAAACCGGTCATGCTGGAGGATGTTGCAGGCAGCAGAACGTTCTCCACGGCGTCTCCAGACTCTGTCACGTCTGTCACATGTGCTCAGTGTGAACCTGCTTTCATCTGTGAAGAGCACATGGCGCCAGTGGAGAATTTGCCAATCTTGGTGTTCTCTGGTAAATGCCAAACGTCCTGCACGGTGTTGGGCTGTAAGCACAACCCCCACCTGTGGACGTCGGGCCCTCATACCACCCTCATGGAGTCTGTTTCTGACCGTTTGAGCAGACACATGCACATTTGTGGCCTGCTGGAGGTCATTTTGCAGGGCTCTGGCAGTGCTCCTCCTTGCACAAAGGCGGAGGTAGCGGTCCTGCTGCTGGGTTGTTGCCCTCCTACGGCCTCCTCTACGTCTCCTGATGTACTGGCCTGTCTCCTGGTAGCGCCTCCATGCTCTGGACACTACGCTGACAGACACAGCAAACCTTCTTGCCACAGCTCGCATTGATGTGTCATCCTGGATGAGCTGCACTACCTGAGCCACTTGTGTGGGTTGTAGACTCCGTCTCATGCTACCACTAGAGCGAAAGCACCGCCAGCATTCAAAAGTGACCAAAACATCAGCCAGGAAGCATAGGAACTGAGAAGTGGTCTGTGGTCACCACCTGCAGAACCACTCCTTTATTGGGGATGTCTTGCTAATTGCCTATAATTTCCACCTGTTGTCTATTCCATTTGCACAACAGCATGTGAAATGTATTGTCAATCAGTGTTGCTTCCTAAGTGGACAGTTTGATTTCACAAAAGTGTGATTGACTTGGAGTTACATTGTGTTGTTTAAGTGTTCCCTTTATTTTTTTGAGCAGTGTACATTAAAATA
This sequence comes from Oncorhynchus tshawytscha, assembly GCF_018296145.1. Classification (NCBI taxonomy): domain Eukaryota; kingdom Metazoa; phylum Chordata; class Actinopteri; order Salmoniformes; family Salmonidae; genus Oncorhynchus; species Oncorhynchus tshawytscha. Next base: position 15,382,673 of record NC_056460.1, read on the forward strand.
CAAAAAGTCATGGGAAGCACAAATGTAACATCACAAATCACCCAGAAAAAAACAATTACATTCCTCAACTAAGTCCCCAATCAATGTTTTAAATTGACCGAATGGCATCAGAACATCAAAATGAAATCTACACTACCGTTCAAAAGTTTGGGGTCACTTAGAAATGTCCTTTATTTTTTTTAAAGAAAAGCACATTTTGTGTCCATTAAAATGACATTAAATTGATCAGAAATAGTATAGACGTTAATGTTGTGAAAGAAGGGCAGCATCCCAGAGTCGCCGCTTCACTGTTGACGTTGAGACGTGTTTTGTGGGTACTATTTAATGAAGCTGCCAGTTGAGGACTTGTGAGGCATCTGTTTCTCAAACTAGACACTAATGTACTTGTTCTCTTGCTCAGTTGTGCACCGGGGCCCCCCACTCCTCTTTCTATTCTGGTTAGAGCCAGTTTGCGCTGTTCTGTGAAGGGAGTAGTACACAGCATTGTGCGAGATCTTCAGTTTCTTGGCAATTTCTCACATGGAATAGACTTCATTTCTCAGAACAAGAATAGACTGACGAGTTTCAGAAAAAAGTTATTTGTTTCTGGCCATTTTGAGCCTGTAATTGAACCCACAAATGCTGATGCTCCAGATACTCAACTAGTCTAAAGAAGGCCAGTTTTATTGCTTCTTTAATCAGAACAGTTTTCAGCTATGCTAACATAATTGTACAATGGGTTTCTAATGATCAATTATCCTTTTAAAATGATAAACTTGGATTAGCTAACACAACGTGCCATTGGAACACAGGAGTGATGGTTGCTGATAATGGGCCTCTGTACGCCTATGTAGATATTCCATTACAAATCTGCCAATTCCAGCTACAATAGTCATTTACAACATTAACAATGTCTACACTGCATTTCTGAGCAATTTGATGTTATTTTAATGGACAAAAAATGTGCTTGTCTTTCAAAAACAAGGACATTTCTAAGTGACCCCAAACTTTTAAACGGTCGTGTATTTTGAATTTTGTTCCATCAATAGAGTGCATTCAAACTAAAAGCTGATTGATTTAAATGCTGACATGTGTTAGATCAGACTGCTATGAAACTGTTGAACCATGTTAACACATACAGACATGTGGTTTTGGCCAAATTTAAAGCTATAGTTACAGATGTAATTTGATCACTCTTTTGTTGCTGAGAATTATGAGCTTCGTGATTTGATCAATTGACTGAAAACCCACACTAACACACGGTTATATTAACAGTATTGCAGTTCATGTAGCCTACTTTTGGCCAGCTAGTAGCTTAACCACCGATCAAACAACATTATAGACTAAACGCTCAGATTCTGTCGCTGCAGGATTGTTTTGCTGTGACTGAATATAGATCAAATTAAGATCGTACACCTGTATGTTATTCCTTAAAATAATCAATATCTTAAATGAAATCTCTATGTACAATGTCCTCAGACAAGATGACTAGTCTGGCTAATGTCAGATAAGCAGTGTAGAATATAAGAGGATATACAGGGATTAGTGAAGGATAAAGATTCCCATCAGAAATCTTGCTGGGAGAATGATTGAACACAGGCTGCAATAGCAAGAATCATTGTGGCTCAAGAGAGAGAGAGAGAGAGTGTATGTATGTGTGTGTGTGTATGTGTGTGTGTGTATGTGTGTGTGTGTGTGTGTGTGTGTGTGTGTGTTAGCCACACTGTAAAGGGGTTACCATGAATTGGACAGTAATTTAGAGGCAGCTCGGTGGCAAGTCAAATTCTGTATTTAATATTACTGTACACCTACTGTAATATAAACATGGTATCAAAGCAAGTACTGTGTAATGACACCCAGTACAATACAGTAAAATGTACATTCTCACTCACGGGTGCAACAAATATAGCCTTTTACAAGGCACGCCTCAAAATATGTTGTTAATGAGCCAGAAACAATAATACCATGCACCCACTAGTGGTCAAAAGGTTTATGACGCTCCAATGATACGGTATTCTGTGGGGTGGAATTACAGTACCATTCGATATACAGCAATTTTCCCACAATGCACCATAATTTACAGTATGAGTTTTTTACTGTTGATAATACCTAAAATGAAGGTATAAATGACAGTTTCCGTTAAAGTGCAGAGAGAGAGAAAGTACAGTGGCACACGTCACACTCACTGTAACAATGAATACGCTTGCATGCACACTAATAATTTGAATATTACACATGATTATGGCAGTAGGCCAAGTATGGCCATAGTCATGTAAACACTTTAGTATTTTTATCTTAATTGGAATAAGGTCCAAATCTAAGCATACGCCAAATAAAACACCTATTTTGCTGAGAAATCTTTGGAATTATTAGGAATGTAAACACCTTACTTGGTGTTCCAGCGGTGTGTTTGATCTGCGCAGGTACCAGCACCGGTAGGGCAAGACTCCCTCTTAAGCTCGAGTGAAGTGAGTTCGGAAAAAGTGAAAGTATGCATCTTAGAGAGAGTTTTCACATACAAACTTTACATGTCCGAACATAGAAACAAATAGGCTTCACAAAAATACCATGGTTGCTGTGGTAGAAAGTTCAATTTGACTGGATTTTTTTTCTACATTTATTTAAAGGGGAAGTTTACCCAAAATCAAGAAACTCTGAAGTGATTCCATACATTGAAACTAGTTCATTGGAGTTGGTCCTCTCTCTCTCACTGTAGTGTTATACTGAAGCAACTGCAAAAATGGGTCACATGACTCCTGATACTATATATATATATATATATATAGTGGATTCAGAAATCGGTGAAATGTTGTTTTATTGAAAGCCTCTGGCCGAATGAGCTATTTTGATCAAAAGTACTATCGGTTTGAGTCAGGAAATGTTTACTTATTCACCGAAGTTCCTCCTTATTGTCCGATCAGGTCTGATTTCAGATGTGTCCATGTAAACTGGATTATTAGGAAAATGGTTCTTCTTGCAAAGCATGTCAACAGTTTAAACAAACTATTATATTAATCTGACTATCCACAATAATAAAATCCAAACTGCATTATTGTATTATTGTGTGCATGTAACCGTACTCAATATGTCTTTCTCGTAGAATAGCGTTGTTGAAGGAGCAGCTGGTAGCTTAACGATTAAGAGCTTTGGGCCAGTAACCGAAAGGTCGCTTGGTCGAATCCCCGAGCCGACTAGGTGAAAAATCGGTCGATGTGCCCTTGAGCAAGGTACTTAGCCCTAATTGCTCCTGTAAGTCACTCTGGATAAGAGTGTCTGTTAAATGACTAGAATATAAAAATGTATTGCTTTTTCTTTCTTTTCTTTTACACCATTTCATTAAAAACATCAGCAATAAAAAATATACTGGTATTGCCGAATCCCTTTAAGGAGATTTGATCTCTCTCAAACGTCAGGGAAAGTGACAGTGGGCCCAAAGCGCCACCTACTGGTACAACTGACACATGACTGGCACATATAGATCACAGATCAAATCATTTTTTGTATATTTTTGTCAGCAGGTGAAAAATATATACTAACTAAAACTAAAAGCAATACAAGTAATGCAAAAAAGATTTACCTCTAAGCTATTAGCTGTCCTCTTCAATAATGTTAACTAAGTTACAAATACAAGATTTTCATATGATACAAAAATGTAAACATCATAGCACAATATTTCTACAAGCAAGAAAGATGAGTTGGCCATAATAAATCGTTTCTAAAAATAAAAATAGAAATTGTTATAAACTCGAATTTTGATTGGCTGCTGTACAGGAATGACGGTTCTCTAAGAATTCGCCTACACCACTGAGAACCAACGAAACTACAATTTCTTCTTTCGGAGGACCAATCAGAATAGCAGATATTGTGCGGTCCACGTTTCTTTATTTTGCCCGTACATGCGCACTTCATTTCGAAAATGGCGGCTGTGCAAGATGGTCAGCTCAATCTGGAGGTCGAAAAAGACATAAAAACAGAAATAACAAACGATGGGTCTGGAAACATCAATGCAAACTCTTCGTCACCCGGTTCTACGTCTTCGGGCGGTAAATCAAAATCTCCTGCGGGATCGGGTGAAGATCAACAGACACTGCTCGCGGTGTTGCAATTTCTCAAGAGGAATAAATTGACAGAGTCGGTCGACATTTTGCGGCGAGAAGCGGGCTTATCTGCAGATGCAGATGATTCCCCGGTATCCGAGTCGGCGGGAGCTGGATCGGGTGGCGTCCCAAGTGTCGGTGCTGATGGGGGGGATGCCAACTCTCTCCTCAGCCGAGTGTCAATCGCCACCCCCGTCGCACCCCCGGCCACGGCACCCCCAAAAGGTCTCGTGCGATCACATTCAAAAGTCATGCGTATTGTTTTTATTTGCCTTGTTAGCTAGCTACCCAGCTAAGATACCAAATAAATGATTATAACGTTGCGTATTCACAAGGGCATGCAATGCAATTGATGTGTTATTGCCAGTTGGCTTACTGTTGAATGAATGAAACACGAGAGAGCTTGACAGCCAGTCCTGAAACTGCTGTTTTTGTTCCTCATACTGGTAGATGTATGAAAACAGTTCTTGCGATAAGACCATAGCCGCGGGAAGTAGGAGCACCCCCTGAAAAAAAACAGAATTAAAAAAAAAAAAATTAATGTAAAATAGTAATATTTTTGCAAAAAATGATTTTCACAAAAGTAGTGCACTCGGCGTTTACTAGTATAAGCGGACTGATATAGAGGTCTGTTACCGTGAAGCACTTTTTTCCCCCCAGCATCTCTGCTTTGGCAAAAAAAGGTCGTTGTATAATTCAGAACAGTATCCTGCAGAATTCAATAGTTGCAATTGTAAGAGTTGTCGCCCCGTCCCTGCGATTGTCATTCTAATGGAATCCAGAATGAACAAAACCCCATCCTCAAACATTTTATATTTGAGGGCAGGGTTTTAATATTTTTCTTGACCAAATAAAATAGAAAAAACACAATTGACCATCCTTACAAACCACTTAATGTAAATGTACATGACTGTATTGTACATAGGCTGGTCATCTAGGTTAGTACCAGTAGGCTTTCCATCACCATGAAGAACAACAATGCACAATACAGTAATTGAGTACATTGAGACATCAAGTGGATTCTGATGATGTGGCTCAGATGGCACTTGCAATGCTAGGATTGTGGGTTGGATTCCCATGGGGGGGCCAGTATGAAAAATGTATGCATCACTACAGTTAAGTTGCTCTGGATAAGAACTGTCTACTGAAATGAATAGACCATTTTCACTTTTCACAAAGAAATAAGTTGCATTTTCTTAGTATTTCAAGAAACTGGAAAACATATATCAAACAAGTATTTTTATGTTCCACAAGTTAACTGTTCTGTACAGATAATTATCAGACTCTGGTTACAAACGCAGGTAAACACTCAAATACATTTAGCTTCTGTTTTCACAAAAGTAGTGCACTGGGCCTTTACTAGTCGCAGCACCCCGACCCTGAAAGTACTATGGGTAAGACCAATAGTTCTATTACTGTTAGTTAGCTACTCCAATATATTTTCATTCTTCTAACAACTGTGCTTGTACAGTGGTGGCAGCATCAGGTGGGGAAGACCAACCAGACGTCAACGTTGTCTTGTCGGCCTATAGCCAGCAGGGGGACCCTGTCCTCTACCCACTCTACTATAACGGCCTGAAGAAGTTTATTGAGTCTGTCCTGGACTGCCACAGAGCTGAACTCTCCCAGGTCTTCTACCCACTGTTTGTCCACATGTACCTGGAGCTGGTCTACAACAACCACGAGAATGAGGCTAAACAGTTTTTTGAAAAGTAAGTGTTGTGGACTGGTAGTGTTGTTGCTCCTTTGTAGCGTCTCCAAAGTTCCTGCCTGTCAAGTACATGTCTTTTATTGATTTTAGGTCCAACTGGTGTATTGATTTGTCAGGGACTTTTATGAGTTCCACAATCAAATGGGAAACAACCTGTTCTATTTGTAGCTGCCTAACACGGTGTAATGTGACACTATGCATGCGTTATTTAGATGTTAGATCCACTGACTCTGCTCCCTGCTGTCTCTCCCTACCTCAGGTTCAGCGGTGACCAGGAGTGTTACTACGAGGAGGACCTCCGCATCCTCTCCAGCATGTCCAAGAAGGAACACATGAAGGGAAACGAGACCATGCTGGACTTCAGGACCAGCAAGTTTGTCCTCCGCATCTCCCGAGACTCCTACCAGGTAAGTTGTCTTGGAAAACCAGAAATGTCAAGGTCTCTGTGGCAGTTGACAATAACGTATCGTATGTTATCTTACCAGCTGTTGAAGAGGCACCTGCAGGAACGTCAGAACAACCAGATCTGGAATATTATACAGGAACATCTCTATATTGATATCTTTGACGGGATGCCTCGGAGTAAAAGTCAGATTGATGCCATGTCGGGCAGTCTGGCGGGGGAGGGCAAGAGAGATGCCAACAAAGCCAAGGTGGGGGTCTGTGTGTGTGTGTGTGTGTGTGTGTGGGGGGGGGGTTGTCAGTGTGAGTGATGCTGAAGCAAAAATCTGTAATAGTTGGTTTGTTTTAAAGTGATAGTGTTGTCAATGTAGGTGTAAGTAAAGCCTGTGAGCAATACTTTTTAAATTTCAGATACGCATTTCTGTATTTGCTGATTGAGAGCATTGATCTGTACTGACTAGACTTACTGTACCACTCCTGGCTGTTGTGCAGGTGTTCTATGGTCTTCTGAAGGAGCCAGAGATCGAGGTACCTCTGGACGATGAGGATGAGGAGGCAGAGAACGAGGAGGGCAAACCCAAGAAGAAGAAACCGAAGAAGGACAGCATGGGCTCCAAGAGCAAGAAACAGGACCCCAACGCACCCCAACAAACTAGGTACGTCACCACTGACACACATTTCTTTAGTTAGGAGTTGTTTTCCTTAGTGCACACGCCCTAGCGAACCGTTTCGGAAATGAACATGTTTATTTCTTATTGGACCAGTCCAGGTAGTCCCTGTTTCAGTCAGTTTTCATTTGGTGCCTAATGAACACGGTCCAGATTTCCTTATGTTTCAGAGACCACAAACAACATCTGTACTCTATTCTGCACTAGAGTTAGCCACAACCCTTGTTAGCATTTGCAGTCCCTCCCCATTGAAACAATTGTTACTGCCTGACTATGACTTATGAATGATGTATAAATTGACCGTGTTCATTTTTAATATCCAAGAATCCCCCTCCCCGAGCTGAAGGACTCTGACAAGCTGGACAAGATCATGAACATGAAGGAGGCCACGAAGAAGATTCGTCTGGGCCCAGACAACCTACCCTCCATCTGTTTCTACTCCTTCCTCAACGCTTACCAGGTCAGCCATGCTTGGATATGGATTTTCAATGTTTGAATGACAACTTTATTAGTATTCAAGTATAACTTGATTTCAATGTTGACAAAAACTTTGTGATGAGCTCAGTGTTCTCAACGTGAAGCTTCTAAAGCATCATTATTTAATATTGTGAATAAAACTTTTATCCACAGTATTACCACAAAACAATGCGGTAACATACAGTATTCTGTCTTGACCTTTGACCTGTAGGGTCTGACAGCGGTGGACTTCACAGATGACTCCAGTCTGATTGCGGGGGGCTTCGCTGACTCCACCGTTAGGGTGTGGAGCGTCACACCCAAGAAACTACGCCGGGTCAAATCTGCAGCAGGTAAATGACAATGGTGACCACAGAGATAACATACAATACATCATGCACACATCCAAACACATGTTATGACCAAGGCTGAAAGTAGCATTCCACAATCCATCTATAACCATTGTTGAACTTGAGATCATAAGCTTGCACATAAATTGATAGTAACCATGACTTTAAATCTGCTCCCTCTCTCTCTCTCTCTCATCTCCCTGTAGACCTGAGTAATATTGATAAAGAGTCTGATGACGTGTTGGAGAGGATCATGGATGAGAAGACGGCCAGTGAGTCTAAGATCCTGTACGGACACAGTGGACCAGTGTACGGCATCAGCTTCAGCCCTGACAGGTAAGATGCTATAAAGTGATCAGTGGGGGGGACACTTTCCCAAACTCAGATTAAATCTGGTCCTGGACTATGAAGAATGCTCAATGGAGAATGTATAAGGTAAGGGGTGTCGAACTGATTTTGCCCCGGGGGCTGCATTCGATCTTCAATGAGGTCTGGAATAGAGGTCGACCGACTATGATTTATCAACGCCGATACCGATTATTGAAGGACCTTAAAAGCCGATACCGATTAATCGGACGATTTTTATTTATTTATTTGTAATAATGACAATTACAACAATACTGAATGAACACTTATTTTAACTTAATATAATACATCAATAAAATCTATTTAGCCTCAAGTAAATAATGAAACATGTTTAATTTGGTTTAAATAATGCAAAAACAAAGTGTTGGAGAAGAAAAAAAAAGTGCAATATGTGCTATTGTAAGAAAGCTAACGTTTCAGTTCCTTGTTCAGAACATGAGAACATATGAAAGCTGGTGGTTCCTTTTAACATGGGTCTTCAATATTCCCAGGTAAGAAGTTTTAGGTTGTAGTTATTATAGGAATTATAGGACTATTTCCCTCTATACCATTTTTATTTCATTAAGCTTTGACTATTGGATGTTCTTATAGGCACTTTAGTATTGCCAGTGTAACAGTATAGCTTCCGTCCCTCTCCTCGCTCCTCCCTGGGCTCGAACCAGCAACACAACGACAACAGCCACCATCGAAGCAGCATTACCCATGCAAGCAAAGGGAAACGAAAACTGCAAGGCTCAGAGCGAGTGACGTTTGAAACGCTATTAGCGCGTGCTAACTAGCTAGCCATTTCACTTCGGTTACACCAGCCTCATCTCGGGAGTTGATAGACTTGAAGTCATAAACAGCGCAATGCTTGACGCACAACAAAGAGCTGCTGGCAAAACCCACTAAAGTGCTGTTTGAATGAATGTTTATGAGCCTGCTTCTGCCTACCACCACTCAGTCAGATACTTGTATGCTCAGTCAGATTATATGCAACGCAGGACACGCTAGATAATATCTAGTAATATCATCAACCATGTGTAGTTAACTAGTGATTATGATTATTTTTTACAAGATAAGTTTAATGCTAGCTAGCAACTTACCTTAGCTTACTGCATTCGCGTAACAGGCAGTCTCCTTGTGGAGTGCAACGAGAGAGAGGCAGGTCGTTATTGCGTTGGACTAGTTAACTGTAAGGCAGTAAGATTGGATCCCCCGAGCTGACAAAGTGCAAATCTGTCATTCTGCCCCTGAACAGGGCAGTTAACCCACCGTTCCTAGGCCGTCATTGAAAATAAGAATGTGTTCTTAACTGACTTGCCTAGTTAAATAAAGGTATTGAAAAAAATCTATATATTTTTTTAAATCTGCAAATCGGCGCCCAAAAATACTGATTTCCAATTGTTATGAAAACTTTAAATCGGCCATTCCGATTAATCGGTCGACCTCTAGTTTGGAAGGCCGCACTGAAGCTGTCTTATTTCCTTGACGTCAAATGTTTCTAAAAAGGAGTCCACTATACATTGTTAATGGAATTTTTATGCTCCCTGACTGTCTAGTGATTATTAGTTAGCTGGACAGTCAAGAAACGACACTGTTTGACACCCCTGGTCTAAGGGCTTTTTAGTCCAGGACTATGCTTAATCTGTCCTTGGAGAACTGGACCTGGGTGTATCATGTAGTGTGGCGTATTGGACTAATGTTAGGAGGCAAGGATACATAGTTTGAATTAACTGTAAACTTCATAGAGATTTGAAACACTAGAGTTACGGTCTTTTCTAGTGTTCTTATTTCTACAGTTAACTTAAATTCTCCTCTAATCATGTATTTTAGGAACTACCTGTTGTCCAGTTCTGAGGACGGTACGGTCAGACTGTGGAGTCTGCAGACATTCACCTGTCTGGTGGGGTATAAAGGACACAACTACCCTGTCTGGGACACTCAGTTCTCACCCTATGGTTACTACTTTATCTCTGGGGGACATGACCGAGTCGCTCGGTAAGAACCCTTATAAATACCTAATGTTCCATTTGTTTCAATGCAATTGATGAATGGCATTCTTTGGGCCTGTTTCCTGGACTGAAAAGGATGTTCAATGGAAATCTTCTATTGAAAGGGCTTTCAAGGCTTAATTTATGTCTAGAGAAAAAGCCTGACTGTAATTTGGTTTTGTTTACCTGATGGGTCACAAGAAAACAGCCACTGGTCTTGAGGTTTTGCTTGGTCTTCTTCCGCAGTCTGTGGGCGACTGACCACTACCAGCCCCTGCGTATGTTCGCTGGTCACCTGGCTGACATCACATGCACCCTGTTCCACCCTAACTCCAACTACGTGGCCACGGGTTCAGCTGACCGTACCATCCGCCTCTGGGACGTCCTGACTGGAAACTGTGTCCGCATCCTCACGGGTCACAAGGTACAAAGAGTTCAAGGTCGTAGGGTACCCGGTGATCTGTTCAATCCCAATAGAATGTGTATAGAATGGTTTGGTGTTCAAGGTTTAGTAGGCACAAAATGGGAGACTACACCTTGAAAGGGAGAAGGAACAGCCTAAATTCATTTTTTTCACAACCCTGAGTAACATGTCCTTTTGTACAATTTGAAATAACTTGTTGCATACTGTACACAACAAGAGTAGTATGTGTGATGTTACAACCTCCATATCTCAAACCGGTTTGGTTCCCAGGGCCCCATTCATTCCTTGGCCTTCTCCCCCAATGGGAAGTTCATGGCCTCGGGAGCAACTGACGGGAGGGTTCTACTATGGGACGTTGGTCACGGCCTGATGGTCGGAGAGCTGAAGGGACATACTGACACCATCTACGCCCTCAAGTTCAGCAGGGACGGAGAGATACTAGCCTCAGGTTGGTGTCCCTTTACTGACATGTAATAGCCTTTTCACACTACTGAGCCCTTTGTGCTGGCCTGGTCATGCACCCACCATACTTAAAGACAATGTGAAAAGAATATCTGAGCAAGCACAGTATGGTTTAGGGGGATATTGGGTCTACAAGAAATGTATGCTTGTAGTTTTCCACCACTCCACTTATATAATAATATTTTCCAGGCTCAATGGATAACACTGTTAAACTGTGGGATACACTGAAGGCCTTTGATGATGTGGAGCTGGATGACTTCACCGCGGCAACAGGTCACATCCATCTACCAGAGAACTCCCAGGAGCTGTTGCTAGGCACCTACATGACCAAGTCCACCCCTGTCATTCACCTGCACTTCACCCGCAGGAACCTACTGCTGGCTGCAGGGGCCTACAACCCATGAGGACATTCAGAGAACCCCCTGCTAAAAAAAACTGGGGTTGTGTGAGATGAGAAATTATAAAAGTCTTATCCAACCACAGTGGATCAAAGCAAAATGCCCAACTGAAGTGTGTCTACTGTGATGCAGACCTAAGGATCATGGTTGTTCCAAAAGCTGCAGCACTATCAAGCTGATCTAGGATCTGATTGAGCCCACCTAGCCTAAAATGGCTCAGGTGTGAAACTGCCCCTAGATACAGATCCAGGATAAGCTTGTCCTCTCAAATCTTAGTGGGGAAATGCAAAACTGACCCAGGACCAGTGTCTAGGTGCAATGTCACCCTACTCCCCTAAAAAGAGTGCCATTACTAGCCTATTAAAGAGACCATGTTTCACTGCCACAAACAGCTTTATGTAGCTGTCATGCTGTATAGAGTATTTTATACTGGTGCATATTGTGTAAATAAAACACTTTTTTAATGACTTGGTGGGTTAAATTTTACATTGTTTTTATTGTTAACACAGTGATGCCAAATAATGGCCTTATTTCTTACAAGCACATCCAGCTGCCGCCAAACTTCCGACTACTATACTACAGAACAGTCAGGAGACCTGTGGGGAAACAAGAACACATTGGACATACAGTTAGCTTAACACCAGGCAGAAACATGTATTGTCCATACGAAGACTCCCGATTAGTCATACACATTTCTGAATAAAACAGTGCAGTCTTTATAAAATGGTAAGTTTGCTAGACAAAATGGGTACGAGAAACTGACGGTATCCTATGCAATACACTCACATCACTTTGCCGTGACAGCCGCCTGTTTCTTGGGCTTCAACTTGAAGAAGAGGGCAATGGTGGCTATGCTTGCATATGTGAGCAAGACACACTGTGGACAGAACAACATACGTGTGACCTTTCTGAGAATGTGAACTGGTTGTACACCATCTTGCACAGTAATTCATGCATGAACTTACGTTCCTCCTGCCTGTGATTGTGTATGCATTGAAGTACTTGGCAAATCCAGTAAACTGGTGACTGGTTCCTGCGTCGTGTCCGCCCATGTTGGATAGTAGCTGGTCCAGAGAGAAATAGATTACTCAGTCAATTACAATGCAGCGCAAGACATTAATGTCAGTACTTATTGGACTCGGGGGGAAAATAATTACTCAAGACAACTTGCCTGTCTAACATTAAAGCTCAGTAGCCCTAGTTGACAAGCCTATAACGGTCTGCAAGCCAGGCAGTTTCTTCCCACAACAGTGAAAACAAATGAGCTAACGTAACGTTAGCTAGTTACAGTAATTATATCATGTAATTGTGTGGTACCATTCAACCCAAAGCGGACTGCTATATTTGTGTGGGTATTGTTAGTTTGTTAGCTGGTTCACTTTCATTCAAAAACAGTACCTGGCAGGCAGTAGCTAGCTAGCTACCGCTAGAGGTTAACGTTAGCAATATTGGCTAGCAAGATTGGTTGGTACTGACAAACAACTAAACGGGCATTTTAGAGACACCACAAGCAACAGCGTCCTGGACAACGCTGTTATAAAACGTAGGGAAATGAATAAAGCTAGATGTTATATTGATTGTCACTATTCTTACCTTCACCACACACGACCCTTGTGCACGGAATTGAACAAGTGCCCTTCAACGAGAGAGGCCGAAATGCTAAAAGTATCAGGAAGTCCCGCCTACTCTCTACAGCGCATGTTCAGTGGTTAGTGTTTAATGAACCAATTTTTCTGGACGAAGCTAACGTCAGTCAATGAATAACCCCGCCTTTTTAATGTAAAATTGGACAGTGACAGGTTTGTTGAAACGTCAATAACTCGAAAGATGGACGTGAATGGACAGTTAGGGAAACGCCCACTGAAGTTCGTTTCCGGTTTGAAAACATGGTGTGCTTCTGATCCACACATGTGAGTTTGCATACCAACTTCTGAACTGGATATTTTAAAAAAAGGTAGAGTTTGCTGATAGATGTTACATTTTTATAAACATGTAGAATCGAGGAAAACGTTGGCACGTATTGATTGTTGTATTTTTGTGTTTTAACCGATTGTCTGGTACGTATAGCTTGCATGCTAATGGATTGTAGCTTACTAGCTAAGGTTAGCAATGCTGCTGATGTTTTGGGATGTGCTAGTGGGGATCTAGCTAAATATTTTGTAAAGCAGAAGGTAAATAATACATTCAATGTGGATGTAGCAATGCCAAAGTGTTCACAATCAAATGCTTTATCATAGGTGTATTGGAAATAGTAGATATATGAAACTGTACAATCATACATTGCATGATATGTGCAGTGGTGTAAAAATACTTTTAAGTACTACTTAAGTCGTTTTTTGGGGTATCTGTACTTTACTTTAGTATTCATATTTTTGACTACATTTCTAAAGAAAAGAATGTACGTTTTACTCCATACATTTTCCCTGACACCCAAAAGTACTCGTTACATTTTGAATGCTTAGCACGACGGGACAATTGTCCAATTCACGCACTTATCAAGAGAACATCCCTGGTCATCCCTACTGCCTCACATCTAGCAGACTCACTAAACACAAATGCTTCGATTGTAAATTATGTCTGAGTGTTGAACTGTGCCCATGGCTATCCTAATAAAAACAAGAACATCGTGTCGTCTGGTTTGCTTAATATATGCTTCTTTTTTTTTAAATGTATACTTCTAATTTTGATACTTAAGTACATTTGACACCCAATACTTTTAGACTTTTACTCAAGTCGTATTTTACAGGGTAACTAACTTTTACTTGAGTTAATTTCTTTAAAGCTATCTGTACTTTTACTCAAGTATGAAAATGGTGTGCTTTTTCCACCACTGGCATGTGTTCTAAAATAGCCCTTATCACCCCCTTCCTCTCTGATTGATAACATTCACTGTGTCATCTGTCTCTGTAGACCTTTAAATCAGTAAACAACCATGGCATCAACGGAGGAGGACTTCCCTCGCGGAGGTAAAACCAAGCAGACCACTGAAAGTAAAGCAGAACCTGTGAGAAGGCATACAGAAGTGGACAATCTGTTCGAGGTATAAAAATAAAAAATGAGTCTAGTCGATCATCAATGTGATATACGAACCTTGTTGTGGTTTAGCTCTAATTAGCTCTGGTCCAGAGATTCGTTCGCAACAGTGCAGCCGACTGACACTCTGGCGACAATGCAACCTACTGACGCCCTGGACCAGAGCTAAGCTCAAATGTGCATCTCAAACAGTATTCTGTCTGTCAGTAAAGATACTATTGTGGTTGACTCTTTCAGACACATACAGCAGAGGAATCCAAGAAAAGGAAGGGACAGAAAGGGGATGCCTTGAAGAAAGCTAAGAGGCAAAGGACGAGCAAAGAGGAGGCGCTGAAGCTCAATACAACAACCTCTGTAGATATCCTACAGTTAAAAGTAAGTTCAATCAACAACATACTTTTTAACATTTTATATTTCTCTGCCATCTCATTTCTTTTGCACACCCTTTGAATATGATCTGAACCTGGGTCATGCTCATAAGGGCACAACGTTGCAATTTTTTCTTTTAAAGGTTGTGTATCAGGGATTAAAAAAAAGTGTTTCTTATTGGACAAGTTCAAGGAGTCCCTCTGTTTCGGTACATTTTCTTCTGGTTGATTACTAATGAACACAATCCTGTTTTTTGGGGGGTTTTTTTACCCCCAGAGCCTGAAGGTGGGTACCCTACTGCTGGGCTGTGTGAAGGAGGTGGCAGATTTAGAGGTGACGATTAACCTGCCCAGCGGCCTTCTGGGATACCTGAACATTTCCAATATCTCGGACTCGTATACCAAGATACTGAGTGACCACCTGGACTCTGCTTCTTCAGAGGTAACACATTTCATGTAACTCCTACCGAGGGGATTGTTCTGTCTTATATAGGTAAAAGGCTATGCACTTGTTTTTGAGATGTCTAATAAGGCAGTTCTAAGGGCATGTCTACACTTGACACATAGATGCTACTTCTGCTATCAGAATATGATAATCACTTAAAAGACAGTTCTAGGCGCACAAAAGTCGCGTTGGGTTCATACAGTGCCTTGCGAAAGTATTCGGCCCCCTTGAACTTTGCGACCTTTTGCCACATTTCAGGCTTCAAACATAAAGATATAAAACTGTATTTTTTTGTGAAGAATCAACAACAAGTGGGACACAATCATGAAGTGGAACGACATTTATTGGATATTTCAAACTTTTTTAACAAATCAAAAACTGAAAAATTGGGCGTGCAAAATTATTCAGCCCCCTTAAGTTAATACTTTGTAGCGCCACCTTTTGCTGCGATTACAGCTGTAAGTCGCTTGGGGTATGTCTCTATCAGTTTTGCACATCGAGAGACTGACATTTTTTCCCATTCCTCCTTGCAAAACAGCTCGAGCTCAGTGAGGTTGGATGGAGAGCATTTGTGAACAGCAGTTTTCAGTTCTTTCCACAGATTCTCGATTGGATTCAGGTCTGGACTTTGACTTGGCCATTCTAACACCTGGATATGTTTATTTTTGAACCATTCCATTGTAGATTTTGCTTTATGTTTTGGATCATTGTCTTGTTGGAAGACAAATATCCGTCCCAGTCTCAGGTCTTTTGCAGACTCCATCAGGTTTTCTTCCAGAATGGTCCTGTATTTGGCTCCATCCATCTTCCCATCAATTTTAACCATCTTCCCTGTCCCTGCTGAAGAAAAGCAGACCCAAACCATGATGCTGCCACCACCATGTTTGACAGTGGGGATGTTGTGTTCAGGGTGATGAGCTGTGTTGCTTTTACGCCAAACATAACGTTTTGCATTGTTGCCAAAAAGTTCAATTTTGGTTTCATCTGACCAGAGCACCTTCTTCCACATGTTTGGTGTGTCTCCCAGGTGGCTTGTGGCAAACTTTAAACAACACTTTTTATGGATATCTTTAAGAAATGGCTTTCTTCTTGCCTCTCTTCCATAAAGGCCAGATTTGTGCAATATACGACTGATTGTTGTCCTATGGACAGAGTCTCCCACCTCAGCTGTAGATCTCTGCAGTTCATCCAGAGTGATCATGGGCCTCTTGGCTGCATCTCTGATCAGTCTTCTCCTTGTATGAGCTGAAAGTTTAGAGGGACGGCCAGGTCTTGGTAGATTTGCAGTGGTCTGATACTCCTTCCATTTCAATATTATCGCTTGCACAGTGCTCCTTGGGATGTTTAAAGCTTGGGAAATCTTTTTGTATCCAAATCCGGCTTTAAACTTCTTCACAACAGTATCTCGGACCTGCCTGGTGTGTTCCTTGTTCTTCATGATGCTCTCTGCGCTTTTAACAGACCTCTGAGACTATCACAGTGCAGGTGCATTTATACGGAGACTTGATTACACACAGGTGGATTGTATTTATCATCATTAGTCATTTAGGTCAACATTGGATCATTCAGAGATCCTCACTGAACTTCTGGAGAGAGTTTGCTGCACTGAAAGTAAAGGGGCTGAATAATTTTGCACGCTCAATTTTTCAGTTTTTGATTTGTTAAAAAAGTTTGAAATATCCAATAAATATCGTTCCACTTCATGATTGTGTCCCACTTGTTGTTGATTCTTCACAAAAAAATACAGTTTTATGTCTTTATGTTTGAAGCCTGAAATGTGGCAAAAGGTCGCAAAGTTCAAGGGGGCCGAATACTTTCGCAAGGCACTGTATAAGGCTGATCACCTCAGGGACGCATTATGTGCGGACTTCTCCTGAGTCTGGATGCAATCAGGCCACTGAAAGCGTATATAGTGGGCGACGTCATCAGCATTCCAACGGCAAGTTTTTAGAAACTTGTTTTTTGGGAGCGAGAGCCATCTTTTCATTATACTGTTGTGGGGGAAATATGTTCTTTGTGTGTGAGGAATGTGTTTGCTGGCTTCATGAATGTAATCCAGCTGGCTAATATTTTGAAAAACACAATTTTGTTTGGCTAGAGTTACAGAGATGTTTCTGCTAACCTCTTTAGCTTTCCGAGCTTGCTGGCTAGCTACAGGGGCTCGTTGACTAGTTACAGTATTTTACTACTGCCATCAAGTTCTTGTGCTATTATCATCTTTTGCCTATGCCACCATTAGCAGAATGCTTACTGACATTTGATTATAGTGCGGGAAAGGAAATCCGGACACTGTAGACATATTTAAATGTAGTGTAGATGCATGATCAAAACTCCTTGATCAGAATACAAAACGTAATTAACTGTAGTCTACACACGGCCTGAGAGGTCTTATCCTCATATTATACAATATTTAGAACAACTGTGTGTGTATACTTTTTTTAACGTATACAGCTTTAATTATTACATTTTTGCTTGGTGCACCGTGGGGCTCCCGACCTTACGGAGTTCAGAAGAAAATGCCTGATGCTGTACGAATGAGGTGTGAACAACGCATCCTAATGGATCCACTTTGCTCTTTCTCTCCAGGAGATCTTCTCACTCGCCAGTCTCTTCTCCCCGGGCATGCTGGTCAGGTGTGTGGTAGCCAGGTTGGACACTGCCAAAGGAGGATCGGTCAGCATTCAGCTGTCAATCAACCCCAAAGAGGTCAACAAGGGCTTGAGTACTGGCTCTCTGAAGGCTGGCTTGGTGAGTCAACACCTACAGTATACGTGATATAGTACAAATTAAAAACAGGATCTGGGCCTGTGATATCCTCTTCAGTGATGATACGATGACGAGTCGGAACGGAGCACAGTCTGTCTTGGGGGGTCACTGAGTCAGGGTCATGTTTTGTGTCTCTGGGTTCAGTTCCCCAGAGCAGTGTCTCTTCAGTTGAAGACATAGAGGCATTTGTCTAAGAAGAGCTAGAAAAATAAATAAAAGTTGTGATATCCTGTTTATGATTTGAGGTCATGCTTTAGGCTTATACGGATGTGTCACGTTTTTGTTTCAGATCCTGAGTGGTTGTGTGGAGAGTATTGAGGATCACGGCTACCTGGTTGACCTCGGCATCAAGGGAACCAAGGCCTTCCTGCCCAAGCAGGCAGCCAAAGACAAAACGAATAGTCCGAAAGGTATCTAAAGAGTCCCCTTTCACATCAAATATAGTACACATACCATTCAATGTCACGCTGTTAGTTTCTCCAGGAGTCTGATACATTTCTTCAATGTACTCTGTAGACGTCAAAATTACTAATGTGTTATTAACCTGTCTAGGACTGGCGGAACCCCTCGCCAACAGCCAATGAAATTGCAGGGCGCCAAATACAAATCAACAATCTCATAAATCAAATTTCTCAAACATACAAGTATTAGGCACCATTTTAAAGATACAATTCTCGTTAATCCAACCACAGTGTCTGATTAAAAAAAAAAATGCTTTACAGCGAAAGCTCCACAAACGATTATGTTAGGTCACCACCAAGTCACAGAAAAACCCAGCCATTTTTCCAGCCAAAGAGAGAAGTCACAAAAAGCACAAATATAGATACAATTAATCACTAACCTTTGATGATCTTCATCAGATGAAACTCATAGGACTTCATGTTACACAATACATGTATGTTTTGTTCGATAAAGTGCATATTTATATCCAAAAATCTAATTTTACATTGGTGTGTTATGTTCAGTAGTTCTAAAACATGCAGTGATTTTGCAGAGAGTCACATCAATTCACAGAAATACTCATTATAAATGTTGATGAAAATTCAAGTGTTATGCATGGAAGTTTAGATACACTTCTCCTTAATGCATCCGCTGTGTCAGATTTCAGAAAAACTTTACGGAAAAAGCATAATCTGAGTACGGCGCTCAGAGCCCAAACCAGCCAAATGAAATATCCGCCATGTTGCGCAGTCAACATTCGTCAGAAATAGCATTATAAATAGTCACTTACCTTTGATGATCTTCATCAGAATGCACTCCCAGGAATCCCAGTTCCACAATAAATGTTTGATTTGTTCGCTAAAGTTAATCATTTATGTCCAAATAGCTTCTTTTGTTAGGGCGTATGGTAAACAAATCCAAAACGCGCGTTGAGGTCCAGCCGAACGTCGGACGAAAAGTTCAAGAAGTTATATTACAGGTCGTAGAAACTTGTCAAACTTGTTCAATAATGTAGAAAAGCAATGGAACGAGAGCTAACTCATGTGAATGCTCGTGACTGAGATCGAGGCTGCTGCCAGACCTCTGACTCAATCCCCTCTCATTCGGCCCCCCTTCACAGTAGAAGCCTGAAACAACGTTCTAAAGATGGTTGACATCTAGTGGAAGCCTTAGGAAGTGCAAAATTACCCATATCCCACTGTGTATTCGATAGGGGCTGAGTTCAAAAACTACAAACCTCAGATTTCTCACTTCATGTTTGGATTTTTTCTCAGGCTTTTGCCTGCCATATGAGTTCTGTTATACTCACATATATCATTCAAACAGTTTTAGAAACTTCAGAGGGTTTTCTATCAAATACTAATTATAATATGCATATATTAGCATCTGGGTCTGAGTAGGAGGCAGTTTACTACTCATCCAAAAGTGAAAATGCTGCTCCCTATCCCAAAGAAGTTTTAACTGTGTTGAATGTGACTTTTATGGGTCATGTTCATTGTGGCTCACAATAACTTTGTGAATAACTTTTAAATGTTTTGCAACGGAAAATATAAATGAGAATTTCTTATGGGACAAGTCCCAGTAGCCCCTTCCTGTTTCAGTCTGTTTTCTTCCGTTTGATGCCTAACGAACACAACAACCCTGGTGTTGCAGAGCTGAAGGTGGGCCAGTATGTGACTTCTCTGTTGGAGGAGGTGAAGAACGATGAGCGTGTGGTCCGTCTGTCCATCAGCCCCACGGCGGTGGCCCAGGCCGTTGCAGACACAGCGCACGGCTGGACCCTTACCAACCTGCTGCCTGGCCTACTGGTCAAGGCGCAGATCAAAAAGGTACATTGACTGAATACTGTATTCTAACAACAATCTTCTACATATTAGTAGTCTTAAGTCTAAGCACAGAGAAGTGTTGGCTTACACCTATGATTATAAATGAACAATTGCACCGTTTCATGGCTTAGTATTGTTGGCAAATGTCTCTTGTTGCTTGATGTATACACTTTTTGTCATATTTATAGCAACTAGAGAACTTGCAATTTAGTATATCTGAGAGGTCTCTTTTTTTTTTAAAGTCAATAATCTGTTGATGTCCTGTTTCATTGTGGTTGACACTGTGGTTCTAGGTGACCCTACATGGTCTGATTCTGGAGTTCCTCTCCTCCTTCACCGGCCTGGTGGACTTTATGCACCTGGAACCAGAACAGGCCTCTACATTCAACGAGGGAGACAACGTAAGAATTCATGAGAATTTCAAATTGGCCAATTATGACTGTAATCTTGTTTAGACATTACGTTCAGTTGACCTTTATTGACCTTTGACCTCTTACCCCTTTCTCTCCCAGGTGAAGGCCTGCGTCCTTTATGTGGAGCCGTCCACCCGGCTGGTGGGCCTGTCCCTGCGCAGCCACCTGCTGCAGCCAGGGGGCGATGTGGATCTGGTGGCCACTGAGAGGATAGGGGAGGTGGCGCATGGCTGCAAGATGACCGCTCTCCATCACCTGTCTGGAGCCATGCTGGAGCTGCCTGACCAGACTGTGGTGTTTGTACATGTGAGTCCGTGTTGTTAGACCATACCTGCGTTGCGTCTTGTGAGTTTAAGTACCAACTCGGGTCTTTGTACATGTTAGTTCCTATTGTTGGTAGACCATATTGTTGGTGTACTATACTAACTATAGCCAAGCCCCTCTTTATAGACCTGGTAGAGCACCTTACTACTGCCAAAATGCTAAGGATTAGCCACTATAGGACAAAGACAGTGTTGTAGAGAATATTGCGACGGTGAGAACATAATGGTGAGCCCATGCACCTTGGATCATGTGACAAACCAACATTAAAAACAATGCAAACCCATGGCTGCTTTGACCTGGCCCACAGTGAAAGTGGACTAATGTGGTCTGTGACTGGCCTAGTGGCAGTGGTTTGATTTGATCCGTCCGTTTCTCCCGTCTCCAGAGGAACCACATGAAGGAGCCCATGGAGGCGTTCAACCTGAACCGTGTCATGGCCAAGCCTGAACACACCTGTAGGATCATGGACTTCAGCCCCATGGAGCAGGTGCACCTGGTCAGCCTGCGTCAGTAAGTGTGGTGTGTGTGTGTGGATGGACATCCTGTAGTGCAGTGGTACTCAAATGTTTTCATTTCATTTTCTTGCCCCCCCCAGAACCAATAAATACATGAATTCAATAACATAGTATTTTTCAAGTTATCTTTCTCAAACGTTTGTGTATTGTCCCATACAATAATGTGTATTCTTAATTGTCTGTTTCGGGTGACCCAACTACAATTCCCAAGCAACCCCACTAGGGGTCATGAACCCGACTTTGAATAGTGTGTGCGCGTGAAAGCCCTGTTGCAAATGTGTGTGACGTATGTTTGTTCCAGCTTGGAAAGGACGTATGTTTGTTCCAGCTTGGAAAGGACGTATGTTTGTTCCAGCTTGGAAAGGATGTATGTTTGTTCCAGCTTGGAAAGGACGTATGTTTGTTCCAGCTTGGAAAGGACGTATGTTTGTTCCAGCTTGGAAAGGACGTATGTTTGTTCCAGCTTGGAAAGGACGTATGTCTGTTCCAGCTTGTAACCTTGCTGTCTCTCCTATAGGAGCATCATTGATGCCCCGTTCTTCAGAAGATACCATGACATCCAACCTGGACAGATTGTTCAGGTAAGATATTTTATATTTTTAGTTTGTCTCTCTCTCTCGCACAACACCTCTGAAAGGTCTTCAAAAAAAATTGCCCATTAAAGTGTGTGTGTGTAGGGTGCCAAAACTCTGTAACTTTCCTAGGTTTTCTAGAAATCCCGGTTGGGGGATTCTGGATGATTTGCTCCTGATTCCAGGAACCTTCCAACCTTGGAATTCTGCATTCCTAGTGGCGTGTGTTTTAACCCAGTTTGTCCTCCCTCTCTCCCAGGGCATGGTGACGTCCCTCCAGAACCATGGCATGATGGTGAAGGTGACCGACTATATCAGAGGCCTGGTTCCCCGGACACACCTCTCTGACATCATCCTCAAGAACCCAGAGAAGCAGTACGCAGTGGGCATGATCATCAAGTGCCGGGTCAGTAGTACTGTGTAACCGCTCACCTTTAGAAAGGGTCAACTGTGGTGACCTTTAACCTTGGGGAACCAATCATTGATGAAATAAACACCTACTCATAATTCTCTTTGGCAAATATTAGGTATAGGTTAATCTATCTAATAAGTAAATGAAAAATTGTCTTGTAAGGATATGTATATTCTTTGCACCATTTGAAAGGAAATATTTGAAGTTTGTGAAAATGTGAAATGAATGTAGGAGAATATAACACATTAGATCTGGTAAAAGATAATACAAAGAAAAAAACATGTGTTTTTTGTAAAAATTCTTTGTACCATCATCTTTGAAGGGCAAGAGAAATTCTATAATGTATTATTCCAGCCCAGGTGCAATTTAGATTTTGGCCACTAGGTGGCAGTGGTGAATGTGCAAAGTTTTAGATTGATCCAATGTATTTCTGTTCAAAATGTTGTATCAAGACTGCCCAAATGTGCCTAATTGGTTTATGAATAACTTTTCAAGTTCATAACTGTGCACGCTCCTCAAACGATAGTATGGTATTCTTTCACTGTAACAGCTACTGTAAATTGGACAGTGCAGTTAGATTAACAAGAATGTAAGATTTCTGCCAATATCAGATATGTCTATGTCCTGGGAAATGGTCTTGTTACTTACAACCTCATGCTAACCACGTTAGTGCACATTAGCTCAACCGTCCCGCGGGTGGAACACCAATCTGTAGAGATCCTTAAGAGGTTTTAACGTACTCTGTGCTTGCTTGTCTGGTTTGCTGTTTAATTTCTTAGTTTAAAACGGTTTCCCTCCATCCCTCTGTCTCAGGTGTTGTCGGTGGACCCACAGGCGAAGAAGCTGACCCTAACCAGGAAAAGGGCCCTGATAGATTCCTCCCTCCCCCCGTTCCTGACCTACGAAGATGCCCGCCGCGGTCGCGTCTCCCACGGGTTCATCGTCTGTGTCAAGGACTTTGGCTGCATCGTCTGTTTCTATGGCAAAGTCAAGGGGCTTGTGCCCCCCAACGAGCTCAGCACGGAGCCAGTGGTAGTTCCTGAGAACGTGTTCTACGTCGGACAGGTGAGGGGAAACAAAATGGCTGCCTGGGACTTTTCTGTATCTTGATCATTCTTATGCGTTGTAGATTTGTCGTTGTTTTTCTGTTCTACTTGCGATATAGGCTAATTGTCCTCTTGAATAACTTTGAAGTAGCCTACTGATAGTTATTGAACTTTGACACATAAAAGTTTAACTGAATTTCTTCCACCAGTTTGTCTTGCCGGTGTCAGAAAAGGTTCTGTTTTAAACTTCTGTATCAAAACAGGGAAGTCTTAGTTTAGACAGACAGCCCAATTCTGATCTCTTTTTCACTAATTGGTCTTTGGACCAATCACATAAAAAAAAAAAGATCTGATGTTAATTGTTAAAATACCAATTAGTGGAGAAAAAAAATATCAGAATTGGGCTGCCTTTCTAAACGCAGTCTTAATGCCTACCTTGGTTCTCTGTTCTGTTCAGGTGGTGAAGGCTAAAGTGCTGAACTGTGACGTGGAGAAGGAGAAGCTCCTTCTTTCCTTCAAGGCAGTGGCAGGAGGAGACACTGAGAGACCGCCTAAACCCAAGTTTGAGTTTGAGGTTGGGAAGGTAAGAAAATGGCAGCACGTCCTTTCATATTGTTAACACATATAATCATTTCTGAATTTGTAAAAAAAGATGGTCTCTCTTATATAGTTGCATGTTCAATGCAGTTGTTAAACGTGTTCATCTCCGTTGTTGGCTTGGAGTCTAAACTGATCTTTGCATTTTGTTATTTGTCTTTTTTTGTTTGTTTTAGAAAGTGGAGGTTAAGGTGGTGAGTAAATTCCTTACCGGTCTGGAGGTGTCCATTCTGCCAGAGGAGACCCCCGCCTTGCTACCCATGATGCACCTCTCCGACCACGTGTCCAACTGTCTACTGCTGTGGGAGGGACTGCAAGAGGGTGACATCATCTCCAACATTCTCTGCCTCAGCAAGAAGAAACAGATTATTGTATCCTTTTCATACTTTTGAACTTCAGATCGCTCACTTACCTCCACACATCGATTTCAGACACATAGCCCAAAACATAACAGAACGCTCATCGGTGTGGCTGAATGTTGTGTTCATCTCACCATTGTGGTTGACTGTCGTGGTTGTGTTTAGAATGTAGTGGCTATACCAAGGAAATGACTACCTTTTACTAAAGGACATCGTATCCACGTTTTACTGTAGTACGACTACACAGTACCTTTCCCTTAACCCTGCCTGTCTCAAGACCCTGACTAAAAAGCCCACTCTGAAGTCATTCCTGGAGGAGGGGGGCGTGGTGGCTAAGGAGTTCTCTGACATCACAGTTGGGGTGCAGCTGATTGGCTGGGTCAATAACATCATGCCCTATGGAGTGTTTGTGGAGTTCCCCTATGGCCTGGTTGGCCTGGCCCCTAAAGCGGTGAGTTGGTAGGGAAGGAGTTACCTGTGGGAGTTAGCCACAGTCAATTGGAGTTAGTGGGAGTAAATTGGAATTTACTAATGGGTTAGTAGGGGTCAATGGGAGTTAGTAGGGGTCAATGGGAGTTAGTAGGGGTCAATGGGAGTTAGTAGGGGTCAATGGGAGTTAGCTAAGAATATATTATGCAGTTTGTTGAAAAGCTATAATCACCCTGACAAAGATCCACCAGGATCTGAAGCTCAGTCATATGTTCAACCAAAGAAACACAATCGGAACAGATTTTTTTCTTTCAGGATTCCTCTCTTTGTAGAATTTATGCAGCTCATGTCTCCTTTCTCCTTCAAATCATCAATAACATTGTCTAAAAGCCATTAGTATAGAATCATTTATATTGACATACTCTTTCTCCTCTAGGCCATGAGTGACAAGTTCGTCGGCGACACTGCGGCTCACTTCCAGCTGGGCCATACGGTGGTTGCCAAGGTGACCAACTTGGACGAGGAGAAGCACAGGTTCCTGGTCAGTCTCAAGGTGTCAGAGGTCCCCTCCCCTGAGAGAGACGGCCAGGCCAGGCTGATCCGAGGCCTGCAGGAGAGGAAGGCGGTGATGGAGATGATGGCCAGCAGAGGTACGTGGGTGGAGTTGTAAAGTTGTTGTCAACTGTTCAAGGAACTATTAGTTTTCTTCCGTTTGCTAAAGTTCCCTTTTCCTAGTAGGTTCAAAAGTGCTATTCCAATACATTTAAATTGATCAAAATGATTATGCTAAGAGTTACCTTTAACTCTCTATTTTCTTGTTCCTCCTCTCTCCTCCCTCTGTCTCTGACAGGTGACTCTGACCTACTCAAGCAGCTGTCTGCGGTGACCATAGGCCAGAGGATGAAGATGAGCGTAGACGAGGTGAGGGAGGACGGGAGTGTCACCTTCAAGTCAGACGAACTCAGCGCAGCCACCGTACTGGCCACCAAGGACCATGCGCCGGGTGAGTATTCACTATATGTTCAGACAGGGTTGGGCTCAATTCCCTTTCAATTCAGGAAGTGAATTGAAATTACAATTGTAGCTCCTGCATTGACTGAATTTAAAGGGAATTGACCCTGTACCCAGTGGAACTTTTACCAGACATAATATGGGGAATCTTTTGACTGTTACACCTTAGTCATCGCGATGAACCCAATAATAGAGCTTTGTTTACCCTTCTACCAGACAAATGAGGAATCTTTTGAGTGTGACACATGTTTTGACTGTTACATCATAGGTATAATGTAAACCAAATGTGTGTAATGTTTCAGGTAAGTTGGCGACGGGACAGGAGTGCATGCTGGTAATCCTCCACGTTGACCTTGTGACCTCTGAAGTCTACGTGTCCCTCATGGCTAAACTGACCGGCAAGAGGAAAGCGGTGAGTACAAGGCTGCATCTCAAGTGACACCCTAGTTCCTATATGGTGCGTTTGGAACACTGCCCTACTATAGCTAGTATCGTTTGTGACTACGTGAAGCTTCTTTATGAGTGGTTGGGTGGCTGAAAAGTCAATAGTGGTTAATTTGGTAAAACATTTTTTTTAAACATTCAATGCAATAGATCTGTATTCTCCCTCAAGTTGAAACTCCCTGCACCCTTATGGACTAAACAATCTTTAATACTTTGAAAAGCCTTTAAATCTTGATAGTTCATTACCTGTGTCCTTATAGGTGGAGGCAGGGTCCACACACACTGCCACTGTGCATCACGCCGACCGCGACTTTGCCGTCATCTCATTGGGCGACACGGCCCAACTGACAGTCATCCAAACCACCAATCACCTCAACGAAACGTTCCGCTTCGACGCTGAGAAACTGACCGCCGGTAAAACCCTGGCGATCACCGTCACCAAATCCAGCTGCGAGGAACTAGAAGGGCTCCCCCTAGTGTCCTGGGAACTCGCCCCGCCCATAAGCAAAAGATTAATCTCCAACTCCAAGAGGTCGAAGGGCATGTATCGCTACGGCAACGTAGTCAAGGGGAAGGTGAAGACAGTGAAGCCTACGTGTGTGCTGGTGACGCTAGAGGACGGGAGCACGGGGTGCGTGCACGTGTCCGAGATACAGGAAGTGGTGTGCGTGGGAACGTTCCCCACGTCCTTCCTCAAGATAGGACGTGAGGTCACAGCCCGGGTCATTGGAGGACGGGAGGGCAACAGTCACAGGTAAGGATAACAATATAGTAACAGATTTAAGTAGCCACATTTTGTTATATAGTTTGATCATTTGAAGGATATTTCTGAATTACAGGTATTCTGCTTGAAATATTTGCGTTATTTTAGTTGCAAATATATATTGTCTGTCTTTTATTTAGGTTCTTGCCGTTCTCCCATCCCAACTTCACGTACTCCATGCCTGAACTCTCACTTCTTCCCAGGTAAATGTTCTGAACATTTAGAAGAACGTATTCTGTTATACTGCCTTTTTGGTTTCTTGTTCGATAATCTTTCCCTCTCTGGTCACAGGAACCTGAAAGAAGATGCAGATGTTAAGCCTGACAAGACCAAAGAGAAGCTGAAGCGTTATCAGGTCGGAGACGACGTCATTTGCTTTGTGTCAAAGGTGAGTTTGAACAAACGTAAATTGACGTTAAGTGACTTGTTATACAGAATGTGTGAAACATGTTTAGTTGTAGTACTAGTTGTGTTAAATGTGTATTTCTTCCTCAGTACTTTCCAAATAGGAAGTGTCTAGAAGTGACTACTGGTCCCTCAGTAACTGGAACTGTTGAACAACTGGCCATGACCTCTGACCTTAAAGTATGTTTTATACACACTTAACTCAATGTTTTTCTCATTCCTTCTATGGGGAATTCCCAGACATTTTTGTAAAACGGTAAAATGAAGATGGTGTCATCCCTCAGATGTCTCTTATACTGTATGGATCTGTGTTCACCCTAATAGGTTCTCTAAAATCATTAATTTGTATTATTCAGGGTGCCAAACACCCAGAGAAGCTGTTCAAGCTGGGCCAGGCGGTCAGTGCTAAGGTGGTGACAGTCAGCTCCTCCAAGCCCTCACGCCTCTCATTGTCTCTCAATGGTGAGAACACAAAATAAACACAACCCTCTTCTAACCGTCAATACAGTGAATATAAGACCCTTCCAACCATCAATAGTACACTGAATATTGCATAGAACCTTCTAAACATCAGTACATTGAAAATAGGCCCTGCTAACCACCAATACAGAAATATCAACTTATATAACTTATATATGAAATATCAACAATACAGTATAACCAACTTTCAACCGTCAATACAGACATGTCGACTCACCATATACAGCTCTCTCGCTATGTTGTGGTTGCATTTACTCACTCGTGGTGTTGGTTGTCAATCGCTGTCAGGTGTACACAAGTTGGAGAAGGGCCATGTAATCATGGGGTTGGTGCAGAAGCTAGATCCAGTCCTGGGTCTGCTGGTGAAGCTGCCGTTCAGCGCCATGGGAACGGTTGCCATGGAGGACCTGGCCGACAAATATAAGCCAAAACCTCTGGAGCGGTACAGCAAGGACCAGCTGGTCAGGTCAGTGGCACACTTTAAACCTGGCTTAAGGGCTAACTGGACCAGTCTAAAAGTTAGTCAAGTTAAAATGGTTTTGGAGTGTTAACTCTCTAAAGCTGGTCTTTATTTATGTAATTCTTCAAGTTATTTCAAGGTTATACTAAGTAGCGTGTTAATGTTTTTGTGCTCTTTCTCTAGGTGCTGCATTGTAGGAGAGGCGAAGAGCAATTGGCAGTTGTCCCTCCGCTCTTCGAGGTACGATTCCCTATCTGACTTGGTTTTCATGGACAAAATGAATTAAAGAGTTCAAGTGTATTAGGAAATGCAATATCGACACCCTATTCAACCCTATACATGTCTCTCTCTTCGTTCTTCTCCTCTATTCTACTGGTCCATTCTAACTATCATATATCTATGTTAGGCACTTTGAGCACTGGAAAGGGGCATTTTCTAAGTGAATCATTTGAATGATCTTTCAGGACGAACCCAGAGAAGGCCTCGGTAGTACAGGACCCAGAGATTGTGTCTCTAGAAGACCTGTCAGAGGGGCAGATCATCAGAGGCTATGTGAGGACTGTCAATGCACAGGGAGTCTTTGTTAGGTAACTCAGTCCATTATCCCTTTATAGAAACCAACCCTTTTAATCAAATTTAAAAAATGACGTACCTTTACAATGTCCTGGAAAGATATGAAACTATGAATGAAAAATACATGTACGGTATTCATTAATTCAGTATTATACTTAGACATTATATCTCAGATTCACCGTCCCTTTAGTATACATGTACAATGGTCTGGGAAGGTTTGACATTATCATGCAGCTTTTTCCTGAAGATCAATTCTGATTATGAAAAACCAACGTATAAAAGCTGTTGCTATGGTAATATAGCTAATTGAAAATGTTGCCTTTTTGTTTTTGACAGTTTGTCTAGATCCATACAGGGCAGAGCCCAGTTCCAGAAGGCCACTAAGTACTTTGTGGCTAGCCACCAAGACTATGCCAAGAAAGTACCGCAGGCCACACTGCTCACCACCAAGATCCTCAGGTAAGACCCCCCCCTACAATAATTTGGTACAACCCCATCACCACTGCTCGGCCCTTCCTGACCACCTCATTCTTGAATAGGGGTGTTCCATAAAACAAGGTAGTTGTTAGTCCTATTTTTGGGTAATAACCTAGATTTATTTGTTATATTGAACATGTCTGTGACCCACAGGGTTATTATGGCGCAAACAAGAGCCCCAATGTGTAGGAGTTTTAAGTTTTCTACATTTTGGCTTTTAACACGAATGTGTTGTTCCTCGCAGCATCGACAAAGAAAGCGGGCTGGTGGATCTGTCTCTGCTCCAAGAGGACACTGGGAAACCAGACGTGCTCCCAGAATCCCTGGGGCTGCACCTGCGCCTGACAGGAGAGGCCAAGGAGAAGCGTGACGCCACCAAGAAGAGGGAACGCACGGAGTCGGAGAGCAAGCAGGTGTCTATTTGTCCCCCTTTTGTTAATACAAGGTCATCTAACGTAGCAGGCGTCTGAGCGGGGTCACCACATCCAGTTTCCAGAGGAAAAGGACGCTACGTTGGAGACGCTGTATCCCTGAAAACTGGATGTTTCTGGTTTCTAGTGACCCCGCTGAGGGTGAAATACAAGCTAATCCTTTTTTAGTTTGAATAAACAAAGTGATATGACACTTGCAACAAGATAACTGAGATGTGTGAGTGCTTTTAATTGTTTTTTAAATTATACATGTAATACAATTTAGATGATAAGCTATTTTCAAAGGAAACCTGTCCTCTTCTATGATGTCACTGATACTAATACTACCAAACAGAATAGAGGAAGCACTGATCACTGTATAACTTGGATTGCCCTAGCAGTTTGACCGGGGACTGGAATGTCTAATCCATATATTCACTTATCTTCTGTCTTAACACAGGGAACCGCAGAACATGTTTCAACGAAGAAGACGAGGAAGGGGAAAGGAGAGGACAGCGGAGTGGAGGTGTACTTCAGAGAAGAAGAGGAGGAAAATAAGTGTGAGCCTGCGGAGGTAGAGAAGCCCGTCCCAGTGCAGCCGGCCAGACTGCAGGTGACCGGAGGTTTCTCCTGGGATGCAGCGCTGAGCGCCCTGAAACCAGCGTCCGCTGCCCTGGGGGGAGAGGACTCCAGCGACGGAGAGGACGGCGAGGTGAACACTAAGGTAACGAGTAATGCTGGGGTTGTACGGCGAGGGGAACACTAAGGTAAGGAGTAATGCTGGGGTTGTACGGCGAGGGGAACACTAAGGTAAGGAGTAATGCTGGGGTTGTACGGCGAGGGGAACACTAAGGTAAGGAGTAATGCTGGGGTTGTACGGCGAGGGGAACACTAAGGTAACGAGTAATGCTGGGGTTGTACGGCGAGGGGAACACTAAGGTAACGAGTAATGCTGGGGTTGTACGGCGAGGGGAACACTAAGGTAACGAGTAATGCTGGGGTTGTACGGCGAGGGGAACACTAAGGTAAGGAGTAATGCTGGGGTTGTACGGCGAGGGGAACACTAAGGTAAGGAGTAATGCTGGGGTTGTACGGCGAGGGGAACACTAAGGTAACGACTAATGCTGGGGTTGTACGGCGAGGGGAACACTAAGGTAAGGAGTAATGCTGGGGTTGTACGGCGAGGGGAACACTAAGGTAACGAGTAATGCTGGGGTTGTACGGCGAGGGGAACACTAAGGTAACGAGTAATGCTGGGGTTGTACGGCGAGGGGAACACTAAGGTAAGGAGTAATGCTGGGGTTGTACGGCGAGGGGAACACTCAGGTAAGGAGTAATGCTGGGGTTGTACGGCGAGGGAACACTAACGTAAGGAGTAATGCTGGGGTTGTACGGCGAGGGAACACTCAGGTAAGGAGTAATGCTGGGGTTGTACGGCGAGGGGAACACTAAGGTAAGGAGTAATGCTGGGGTTGTACGGCGAGGGGAACACTAAGGTAAGGAGTAATGCTGGGGTTGTACGGCAAGGGGAACACTAAGGTAAGGAGTAATGCTGGGGTTGTACGGCGGGGAACACTAAGGTAAGGAGTAATGCTGGGGTTGTACGGCGAGGGGAACACTAAGGTAAGGAGTAATGCTGGGGTTGTACGGCGAGGGAACACTAAGGTAAGGAGTAATGCTGGGGTTGTACGGCGAGGGGAACACTAAGGTAAGGAGTAATGCTGGGGTTGTACGGCGAGGGGAACACTCAGGTAAGGAGTAATGCTGGGGTTGTACGGCGAGGGGAACACTAAGGTAAGGAGTAATGCTGGGGTTGTACGGCGAGGGGAACACTAAGGTAACGACTAATGCTGGGGTTGTACGGCGAGGGGAACACTAAGGTAAGGAGTAATGCTGGGGTTGTACGGCGAGGGGAACACTCAGGTAAGGAGTAATGCTGGGGTTGTACGGCGAGGGGAACACTAAGGTAAGGAGTAATGCTGGGGTTGTACGGCGAGGGGAACACTCAGGTAAGGAGTAATGCTGGGGTTGTACGGCGAGGGGAACACTAAGGTAAGGAGTAATGCTGGGGTTGTACGGCGAGGGAACACTCAGGTAAGGAGTAATGCTGGGGTTGTACGGCGAGGGGAACACTCAGGTAAGGAGTAATGCTGGGGTTGTACGGCGAGGGGAACACTCAGGTAAGGAGTAATGCTGGGGTTGTACGGCGAGGGGAACACTCAGGTAAGGAGTAATGCTGGGGTTGTACGGCGAGGGGAACACTCAGGTAAGGAGTAATGCTGGGGTTGTACGGCGAGGGGAACACTAAGGTAAGGAGTAATGCTGGGGTTGTACGGCGAGGGGAACACTCAGGTAAGGAGTAATGCTGGGGTTGTACGGCGAGGGGAACACTAACGTAAGGAGTAATGCTGGGGTTGTACGGCGAGGGGAACACTAAGGTAAGGAGTAATGCTGGGGTTGTACGGCGAGGGGAACACTCAGGTAAGGAGTAATGCTGGGGTTGTACGGCGAGGGGAACACTCAGGTAAGGAGTAATGCTGGGGTTGTACGGCGAGGGGAACACTAAGGTAAGGAGTAATGCTGGGGTTGTACGGCGAGGGGAACACTAAGGTAAGGAGTAATGCTGGGGTTGTACGGCGAGGGGAACACTCAGGTAAGGAGTAATGCTGGGGTTGTACGGCGAGGGGAACACTAAGGTAAGGAGTAATGCTGGGGTTGTACGGCGAGGGGAACACTAAGGTAAGGAGTAATGCTGGGGTTGTACGGCGAGGGGAACACTAAGGTAAGGAGTAATGCTGGGGTTGTACGGCGAGGGGAACACTAAGGTAAGGAGTAATGCTGGGGTTGTACGGCGAGGGGAACACTAAGGTAAGGAGTAATGCTGGGGTTGTACGGCGAGGGGAACACTAAGGTAAGGAGTAATGCTGGGGTTGTACGGCGAGGGGCACCTACTAAAGGAAATCACTTAAAGGAATGTTTGCGTTGCATTTGCTATGAGGGTTAGAATGGCTGTACAGCCTCAAATGTTGTATGACCTTGTATGACCTTTCTCTATCTCTCTTTAACTGCCACTCTCCTCTAAATCCTTTCGTTCTTTCCTTTTTTCTTTTCTTCTTTCCTTGCTTTCATCCCCTCGTCCACCCAGCCCCAGAAGAAGTCTCACCATGTGCAGGAGGTGGAGAAGCGGGAGGCCGAGAAGGCCCTGACCAAGCTGGAGACGGAGCTGATGGACCCAGGCCTGCGACCCCAGACGGCGGCTAGCTTTGAGCGCCTGCTACTCGGCTCCCCTGACAGCTCTCTGCTCTGGCTGCAATTCATGGCCTTCCACCTGCAGGCCACACAGATAGAACAGGCTAGAGCGGTGGCTGAGAGGGCTCTGAAGACTATCTCCTTCAGGTTAGTGGTGTGGTGGGGACAGGTGTGTGTGTGTGTTCATCACACGCTCCTTAGATCCACTTCTGGAGGGTTCTCCTGTGCTGGTGCTGTCGTCGCTCTCTGAGTGCTGCAACTCCAGCCTGGAGGCCCTCAGCAGCTTTCTGGCTGTACAGTTGGAGGTGCTTGAGTCATTGGTGTGTGAGAGCAGTCTACCTGCCCCGCCCAGCCCCACTGTTGCTCTGGCAACCCTCAGTTCTACTGGGGGGATTCTACCAGCGCAGCTAGGCTGGGGGGCGGACAACACGAAGAAGAAAGCGGGTCCTGTGGGTGGGTTGGCGTGGGGGGATATGAATGTGTCGATTAGGGCTGGGCAGTATACCGTATTTTTTTTTACTTGACCTTCTAAAACAGTATTTGAATGTTTGGTTTGTTAAATGTGATACGCTGTGTGTAACGTCCATTTTTATAGTTTACTTCGCTACTTTGGCCATCTCTCTGCTCTCTCTCTCTCTCGCTTCATGCCCGTTTCCACAGACCGAGCCCCGCCCCCTGTCACTCAAGGAGCGCATTTGTTGTTCCTCGACCACGAGACACATGCGTTCAGTCTGCATGGTCAATGCAGCACATGCAACAATGTTGATGACAACAATGCTGTTTTCACTTTGCTTATTAATATAAATCTACTAGCATTCTAGAATTACACTATTAGTGTGTTTCTTACATCAGCAAACGGCTAGTTTGTCTTTTCTTAGAAAATTGGGCCGTAATCTTATTTGCCGCTAATGCTAATCCCTAGTTAGCTTGCTAGCTAGCTAATAAATGTACTGAGTCAGAGAACGTAATCAGCTATACAGCCTGATAATACGTTTATCTTCAGTATCAACAGTATCTTCTAAACCAGAGAGGAATACGCAAAGCATGAATATGTTAGCTAAATGAAGTAGCTTAAAGAAAACATTCAATGTAGCCAAAGATTGTAGGGTCCCCAGGGAAACACTTGTCAACTCGTCCCTGGCATTTTCATTCGTTGTCATGTCAAACAACACTATTCAAAGTGCTCACTATTATATTCTAACTATATAAAGCTACTCATAAAGCACATTTACAACTTTTATTTATTCAAAAAACACAAAATACCCTCATACCGCCTTTAAAAAAATAATAATTTAAAAGCCCTAGTGTTGACTGTGTGTAATGTCTGTATCCTGTCTGTCATCAAATAATTCTTACAAAGATGTATCACAAAAAAAGGAGGTGAAAGGAAGAAGGAAAGGGTGTATATAACGTATGTATTCTATAACACGCGTGTGTATTCTCCCTCAGAGAAGAGCAGGAGAAGCTGAATGTGTGGGTGGCTCTGTTGAACCTGGAGAACCTGTATGGGACAGAGGAGAGTCTTCAGAAGGTGTTTGAGCGAGCCGTGCAGTATTGTGAACCCATGCCTGTCTACCAGCAGCTGGCTGACATCTACGCCAAGTGTCAGAAGACTAAGGTAGCTTACTGCCAGGGCTCACAAACATTCATTACAACGGCTAACATTCCTCAATGGAAAAAAGGTGATATACGACACGAGTAAATACGTGAAGCATATTAGAGCACGTTAGATGTGGTATTGGGAGTTTTTTTTTTCCTGCGCTTCTTGTAAGGTTTCTTCTGTTGAATGGTCCTGCTAGCTCGCTGTGTTTACTGGTGCGGTTTGGAGTTGGTTCTCATCAATTCTGTCTGTGTGTGTGTCTGTGTGTGTAGGAGGCGGAAGGTCTGTACAAGACCATGGTGAAGCGGTTCCGTCAGGAGAAGGCTGTGTGGTTGAGCTACGGGACCTTCCTGCTTCAGCAGGGTCAGAGTGACGCGGCCAGCGCCCTGCTACAGAGGGCCATCAAGAGCCTGCCGAACAAAGACAGTAAGGCCCCTGTTATCACCTTTCGGACCCATACACACCTTTTGGGAGCCCCCTACCTCAACACATTCCCTATTCGATCTCTAGCTCCAATTGGACACTGGGTTGGATTGATATAAACAAGATGGCAATAACGCCATCTTGTGGAATTTTGGCTGTATTGCTTTACGCCAATCTTTCCTGTCCTGATTCTACTCAGTCCGTTTATCTTTCAACAGATCTACTCACCAAGTCATTTGTCCAGGTTGACAGCTCTTAGTTAGTACGTTTTTGACTCTATGACAAAAAGGTACTAACACCTTACATACAGTATCTCCATGTTAACCATCCACCTTCTCCGTCGTCCTCTTCAGATGTGGATCTGATAGCGAAGTTTGCCCAGCTGGAGTTCCGCTACGGAGACGTAGAGCGAGGAAAGGCCATGTTGGACAGGATCCTGACCAGCTACCCCAAACGCACCGACCTGTGGTCCGTCTTCATAGACCTCATGGTCAAACACGGCTCCCAGAAGGAAGTCCGGTGAGTGAGCCCGACAGCGTCTCACTGGTTTTGTTTTGTTTACGAAATGACGTTGGAATAGCCTGATCCCAGGTCTGTTTGGCATGACAATGACCATAGGAGTTGGCAATAAAGCACCAACACATCTGGGACCAGGCTAACCCGGTAATATTTCATTTATGAAAACATGTTTGAATATTAAATATGATCGACTTTAGTCTAGGAAATATTTTTTGCACATTTATTCAAACTAAAAAACAAAAATGCTTTATTTACATAAGTATTCAGACCCTTTGCTATGACACTCAAAATTGAGCTCAGGTGCATTCTGTTTCTATTGATCATCCTTGAGATGTTTCTTCAACTTGATTGGAGTCCACCTGTGGTAAACTCAATTGATTGGACATGATTTGGAAAGGCACACACCTGTCGATATAAGGTCCCATAGTTGACAGTGCATGTCATAGCAAAAACTAAGCCATGAGGTGGAAGGAATTGTCCATAGAGCACCGAGACAGGATTGTGTCGAGACACAGATCTGGGGAAGGACATAGCTCCAGAGTTCCTCTGTGGAGATGGGAGAACCTTCCAGAAGGACAATCATCTCTGCAGCACTCCACCAATCAGGCCTTTATGGTAGAGTAGCTAGACGGAAGCCACTCCTCAGTAAAAGGCACAAAACAACCCGCTTGGAGTTTGCCAAAAGGAACCTAAAGACTCTGACCACGAGAAACAAGATTCTCTGGTCAGATGAAATCAAGATTGAACTATTTGGCATGAGTGCCAAGCATCACATCTGGACCATCCTTATGGTGAAGCATGGTGGTGGCAGCATCATGCTGTGGTGATGTTTTTCAGTGGCAAGGACTGGGAGACTAGTCAGGATAGAGGGAAAGATGAATGGAGCAAAATACAGAGAGAACCTTGATGAAAACCTGCTCCAGAGCGCTCAGGACCTCAGACTGGGGCGAAGGTTCACCTTCCAACAGGACAACGACCCTTAGCACACAGCCAAGACAACGCAGGATTGGCTTCGGGGCAAGTTTCTGAATGTCCTTGAGTGGCCCAGCCAGAGCCCGGACTTGGGCCCGATCTAACATATCTGGAGAGACCTGAAAATAGCTTTGCAGTGACGCTCCCCATCCAACCTGACAGAGTTTGAGAGGATCTTCAGAGGAGATACTCCCCAAATAAAGGTGTGCCAAGCTTGTAGCATCATACCCAAGAAGACTCGAGGCTGTAATCGCTGCCAAAGATGGTTCAACAAAGTACTGAGTAAAGAGTCTGAATACTTATGTAAATGTGATATTTCATTTTTTATTTTATAAATTTGCGAACATTGTCATTATCGGGTAATGTGTGTAGATTGAGGCATTTTTATTTCATTTTAGAATGAGGCTGTAACGTAACAAAATGTGCAAAAAGTCGAGGGGTCTGAATAATTTCCGAATGCACTGTCATTGGTGGCAAGGTGTTTCCTGTCATGTGACCTGGTCTAACATCCTGTTTCCTGTGTTCAGGGCTGTGTTTGACCGTGTGATCCACCTGAGTGTGGCGGTGAAGAGGATCAAGTTCTTCTTCAAGCGTTACCTGGAGTATGAGAAGAAGAGCGGCACGCCAGAGAGCATCCAGGCTGTCAAGGACAAGGCTCTGGAGTACGTGGAGTCTAAAGGGACAGAGGCCGCCAGATAGAGACACACACGTTTTGGGGATTTTCCAACAGCTGTTGTGCAACTGTGGGAAAAGAAGCAAACTGCTCAAGGGGGAAGCCTGACCGGAGTGTCTTAACAGCCTCGACACACACAGATGTAGCCACACAGATACACACCCTGCTATTGGATTGTGTTGATGGATATTCGGGGAAGACATTTGTTAATTGCTTGAAAGCTTTCAAATGGTGACATGTCACACATGATATGGATTTGGGAATGTGGGAGGTCATTCTACCTAGTCTTTTTTTACCCATTTTGTATAAATAGCATCATTTAAACTAAATGGACTTTTTGTATGTATGGATGAGAAAGCATGCTGACCTGTAATGAAATAAATGACAGTAAATAACCTAAACTGATGTCTTATATACCATGTACAAAAGATGCACCACAGAGATGATACATATTTTATTTAAAAGCAACAAACGGTACAAAATTACAAGATGGTGGGGTCACAACATTACGTACATACATACATACATACATACAGGCAAGACTAGCTGTCTATCAGTCTTCGAGGTTATGGACCTGGTTTGTGTCAGAAATGGCACCCTATTCCCTATATAGGACACTACTTTTGACCAGGGCCTGCATAGGGTTCTGGTCAAAGGTAAGTGCACTGTGTAAGGAATAGGGTGCCATTTCTGACACTCTTGGATATATAGTTCTGTACATCAGAGAGCTGCTGTGATGTTGGTATTGGACTGGTTTTGTGATTCCAGCCATTGGCTGCGTTCCAGACCGACTACATTGCAGTCTCTTGCCGGATCTCCACGCCTGGATAAGTGTTTAACATGTCAGCTAACCGCATTTGCTCAGTCGATGACGTGGCGCAGAACCATTTGTTGCTGTGTGCAGCGCGACTGCAATGTAGTCGGCCTGGAACGTGTCCAATGTTTCGACGACCTCAGTATCGTGTTACCTAGGTTGGAGTTGGCAGTATTGGACATGTTCTGTGTGTGGCACATGGTATTGAATGGCATGTTTGTGCTGGCTTGTATTGTAACACCCCTGAGGTATAAGAGGTATCCATTTACATCAATCCTGATACTCGACTAATGACCTTCTCCGAATGCCTGATGTGTCGTTTGTGATTGGCTGTTTCTGGCAGTGTTGTACCAGGCATCGTCCAATGACTGGGGGAGAACTCGGTATTCTAAAGTGGCTCCTGTTCCTATGTCACTTTCCTCTTATTCTCACTGGAGATACTATTAGTACGCTGCTGACCTGCAAAATGAATATTCGGGTCAGGAGTGTCCGTATGGCCTTTACTCTTATTATTCTCCCTGATCTAAAGGGGGAGGCTAGACGGCAGCTTTATGAAGCTCCACTGCTAAGCTAGGAGGGCCCAATCCCAAACTGACCTGCTGCACCTGACCCCCTACACTATCCTTCATTTCTTGCAGGAAGCCCCATTGGCATGCTAGTATGGCCAAATTCCAAACACCACATCCCTCAAGGTTAGAGTTATCATGTTGTTTTTAGGTTCCATTGCTAAACTAGTAGGGCCCGATCCTGAAACACTCTCTTGCGCCCTGCCCCCTCGGTCATAGTTTACTTTCTTGAAGATCTGAAAGGCATGGACGGGGTGTAATCAACATCCATATACAGTATACCAAACCCCAGCCATAATGATTAATGCTCAGTCAAAGACTTAACACCATGGAAGCCACTTTAAGAATACAATCGACTCTGATGCCCATAAAATGACCATCAATTCTGTGTAAATGTGTACAGGTGCGTATGGCGGTCATGGTGGCCCCTGTGGGTCCTTCACACCTCCTCTGGGTCCTGGGGCCCCTCAGTTCCCTGTGTGGGGTCTGGATGGAGCCTGAGGATGGGTTTATTACACATGGGGCACACGCTACGGATCTCCAGCCACTTCAGCAGGCACCTGGATGGGACACACAAAATAGACCGAGATGTCCTCAAAAAGTACATAGCCTGTTCAAATATTATAGAGATGCATCCTTCATTTATTCTGTCTGTCCTTCATTCCTTTCTTCCATGAGCTAATCATTGACCTGACAAGGATGTTAACTTCAAGGAAAGGGGGGATGGAACCAGAAGGATTTATGATGTAATCATGTTAGTTTCAGCTGCCTCTTGAACGTCATTATGACCACAGACGTGTTGACATTTTGTAAGCTCTGACTGTAAGGTGAGCCTGACGGTTTAACTCACTTCTTGTGAAATGCGTGCGAACACGGACACACGGCTAGCTCATCTCTGGTCCGAAACTCTTCCAAACATACTGCACACGTTTGCTTTAAGGGCAAGAAGAAAAATGTGTGTTAGTGTGTGTGTGTGTGTGTGGTCACATTTACAAAAACAATGATTGAGTCAACCCGCCCTTAGCTCGAAGATAAATACATCATCTGAGTTCAAACACTCGACACCAGGTTAAATGAACGGCATTGCATCGCCAACACGAGCCACACAGAAATGGGTCAGAAAATGTTAGATTATTTTCCAAACGATCTGCATTGAAATAAAACGTCACACATAATAACACGACTTACTCCTAGAAGGCTCAGCTTCTTGCCTGCCCCTTTAAGAACCACCTATTGAGAAAGAAAAATAAAAAGCAGTTTGTACATGTGTTAGAGGGAGCTATAAGCTACTTGACACACACACACCGGTATTGGTACAAATCCAGGGGTGACGTAATGAAGGTTAACTATAAAGAGTAGGCGTTGTGTTTCAACGCACGACAACAGACAGTGTGAAATACTGTAGTAGTAGTTGAGCCCTGGTCAGACCCCAGTGCTATATGTGCTCGTGTAGAGAAAGGCCTACCTCGTTGTAGCTGAACTGCTCCCTCGTCCCTTGCTGTTTCAACCTACAAAGAGACAAATACAAAATGGCCGTGTTTAAAGATGGAGTCGGGGAACTTAAGCACTTAAGTTGACAAATAAACTTTGATTTGATTTGCAAATTTCAAACATATTGTGTGAATTGGAATTTGTAACATTTCTTATTTGGGGGGGATAACGTACACGAAATGGATGACATAGTACACAATTGGGCACAATTATACAAAACCTCTGTAGCATCACTTTAAAATGCAGGGTATTCCAATCTTATACAGTGCCCTCAAAGTATTCACAACCCTTGACCTAGACAGGCACTGTATGTCAGACTTGGTATTTCTTGCTTACATTGCATGGTGCTTTGTTAAAATGTAGAATATATCAACTGATGCATTATCAATGTCATACACCAACATAATGTAATATACAGTAGCAGTCAAGGGTGGCTACTTTGAAGAATCTCACATATAAAATATATTTAGATTTGTTTCACACTTTTTTGGTTACAACATGATTCCATACGTGTCATTTCATAGTTTTGATGTCTTCACTATTATTCTACAATTTTAGAAAATAGTAAAAATAAAG
The DNA here is from genome assembly GCF_018296145.1 of Oncorhynchus tshawytscha. Lineage (NCBI taxonomy): Eukaryota > Metazoa > Chordata > Actinopteri > Salmoniformes > Salmonidae > Oncorhynchus > Oncorhynchus tshawytscha. The sequence goes on from NC_056460.1 coordinate 15,423,411, forward strand.
AAAACAAATGAGTAGGTTTGTCCAAACTTTTGACTTGTACTGTATATAAATAATATCATAGGCCTATAATATGATAATACGTAATTAAATAAAGGCTCTTGAAGCATAATAAGTGAAGCCTCCATGTGGATAAGTCTACATGTTAATATCCTGATTGCAATGGCAACCGGCCAGCAGCCATCTTTGTTTGGGTCCTTCCCCCTACGGTTTCCAATAGGTGGCACAGCCACAAAGTCAAAATTCACTATATCGTAAAAATTAATGAGCACAAAAATGTGCTTTTTGGTCTTAATTTAAGTTTGGGTTAGGCATAAGGTTAGCAGTGTGGTTAATGTTAGGGTTAGGTTTAAATTCAGATGTTAAATTGTAGAAATAGGCAGGGTTCATCACTTTGTGGCTGTTCCAACTAGTGATGACCCTACATACCTGAAGAGGTAGCAGCAGAAGATGAGGCTGAGCATGAAGACGAACAGGCCGATGCCCAGCACTATCACGTAGACATTGAGTGGCAGGTGGTAAGTGGTATCCATCTTGCTATGTCCACAGTACTTCTCAAAGTGCTGGAGACCTAAACCACAGGCATCCTGAGAAGAAAAATATTTGCACACAGCTTGTTGTCATGAAAGAGATTGTCAAAACAATAGAGGGACTTGAACGAAAACATGTCACAGCCTACCTCACTTACCATATAATGAAAGTGCTAGAAATACTACTTTGTTTTCCCCTCTCAAAACAGAGGAGCCGGGGACATATCCCCACATGCACATGGTTCACAGCTTCTTGTTTACACACCTTTAAAACAGGGGAGAGAGACACTAAAATGGAACACAGAATCTCTCGCTGATTCACTTCTCACGTAGGTGTTATAACTAGAGACATATTTAGATTTGGACTAATATATTTCAGTCTAAATATAGGGCTCTCGTTATAACTGCGTTGCTTATTGTATGGTATTCCTCCCTTAGACATCTCCATTATACCCTCCATGTAGGACACCAGAGCCACCGACATGTGTTTTACTATCTAGGGCTTCATGTTAGAAAGCCTAGTAAGCCTTGTATTGACAATCCAAACGACAAGGTCAATATTTGGTGGGGAGGGAGGGGGAAGTGACTGCCTGGTATTTGGCTCCCATCCCACCCGTACTGCTCTGTATTGCTCTGCTCTCACTGGAGCCGAGGCACGTAATTGGCAGTGAACTAAACCAACATGGAGTACGGTGGCTCCACTTCCGTCGGTGGGCCATCTGTTCCACAGACTCCCCTTCACAGACTAGGTGGCTGGCCTGTGGGTTGTGTGTGTGTGTGTCATGGGTGGGGGTTGGTTGGGGGCTTTAGCTAGCCTTTTCATGAACAGACACACAACACTCTAGGGACTGAGGCACCATTTGGCAAGACAATGGTAACCAGGAAGCACCACTTCCACCCATATGCCCCATGTGTTCTGTTCTTGTGAATTTGCCTCACCACGGACGAGATGCCCCCTCACCCCCCTCTCTTTGCCAGTCTGTTTTAACGGCCGTGTCACTTCATTTGGAGTGATAGAACGGGTACAGCTTGAGCACAGTGGGGGGGTCATTAATTTGACATTGGGGTAAAGGGAGGGGGAATGGGAGTAGGGGGCTTAGAATTGAAACATGGTTACATTGACAGTTTATTTTCTCAGATGTAGAATGGGCCATATGCAGAGACCGGCTAGGTATTGAATAGCTAAACAACCTCTAGTAGTACCGTTAGTTACAGTTACACGATGGTTGCTATGTAGCCTATATATATATATAACTAACTAAACACAACCCTGGAAAATATAATTATTTTGAGTTCCGTTTCGCCCTGTCGACAAACCCAACTGAACCCACAAGCAACTTCGTCATTTCTCATTTCTCAAGCATATCAATTACAGAAGCCCTGTTAGCAGTAAGTAAAGATCTGAAGGGAGGGGGGAGAGTTATAGTGGAACACACAGGCTGTGTAAGCTACAGACTGCATTACATTGACTTGGCAGAAGGTTGGGGGAAAACACTCACCGTTACACCATTGGAATGGTTGCATGAAACCTGACTCCCAGGACTGCAGCAGTAAATCCAGGCCCTGTCAGGAGAAGGCTGGACCTGTGTGAGGGCCAAACTACCAGGTTACCCCGACGCCCGGAAGCCCAAAATTAGTCTCTAAACTGGGGCTAAAAGAAGAAAAAACGAGTCGCAGGGGTGGTTTGAGGTCGTGGTGGATCGTCCAAAAACCAAACCATGAAGATGATCAGAATTCCGAGAAGAAGAGTGTACAGATTCTGGCTGTGCGGTTTTGTCCACTCAGCAATCCATGCGCGACATTCCCAAATCTGGATTAGCTCCCGAGGGTTAGGATTGGGAGATGTGGGAGTGCTGCAGTCCTCGTGTGTGCTCCTTCTCCTCTCTCAACGTTGACGATGACGTCCAAGTGATGACTGTCAGAGAGAGACGAAGAAATCAGTTTAGTCACATGGCTCTTACCTCATGTCAATGTCCACTGGTGAAATCTTCTCTCGACACGGAGCAAAACAACACACATTTCCTTTCCTCCCAATCAAAACAACACACACTTCCTTTCCTCCCAATCAAAACAACACACATTTCCTTTCCTCCCAATCAAAACAACACACACTTCCTTTCCTCCCAATCAAAACAACACACACTTCCTTTCCTCCCAATCAAAACAACACACACTTCCTTTCCTCCCAATCAAAACAACACACATTTCCTTTCCTCCCAATCAAAACAACACACATTTCCTTTCCTCCCAATCAAAACAACTTGCATTCAGGAGAAAAACAGCCCCATAAATTGCAATCCGGTAAACAACTGTCCAGTTCATCACAGTGACAGAAAACCATTCCAAACGAGTCCTTGCTCTTATTCCAGTGTGGGAGGTATTAGTCCCTGCTTTGTCCCCCTCCAAATCCTTCTGAACAGAGGGATTTTCACAAGCCTTATCCCCTCTGTCTGCCCTCTCTTCTCCTCCTCTTCCTCTACTCCTTCAGGGCTCTGATCTACTAGGGGGGTAGAGCTTACTCTTCACAGCAGGAAAAAACAGGATTTCCCCAAAACACAAACAAAGAACAGTCTTCTAGCTAGGATATTTTGCTAGTGTGTGTGTGTGTGTGTGTGTGTGTGTGTGTGTGTGTGTGTGTGTGTGTGTGTGTGTGTGTGTGTGTGTGTGTGTGTGTGTGTGTGTGTGTGTGTGTGTATTTAGGAGGGGGAAGTTCCTACTCTCCCTCTAACCATCTGCTGCTTCGATTGGGGAAAATGTTGAGACAAAGACAAGTCTCCCACCTCCAGCTGGCCTGGTCATGATGGCAGGGTTCCCTCTTCGTCTCAATCCATAATGGTGGTCTAGAAATCTGCCTCGATCCTCCTCTGCTGCTTCTGCTATTGCTGCTGCTGTTCCTATATTTCTGCCTCTGCCTCTCTCAATTCAATACAAGGGTCTTTCTCTCTCTCTCTCTCTCTCTCTCTCTCTCTCTTTGGTTTGTAAACAGAGCTCTGGCTGTTGGTCATGTGACCAGTCCTTTGCCTCGCAACTCTCATTTCCCTCCTCCCCCTCCCTCTCCTGTGGGCCCTCCCCTTCTCCCTCCGTCCTCCAATCCCTGTCTCTCTCCCTTTCTCCATGGGAGAGGTGAAAACAGGCATAGGCAGGAGGGTAGACAGGGGGGCTAGACATTGACGAATGAGACGACTGGATACGGTGTGTGTGTTGGAGTCTTGCAGGAAAGACAGGGAGGGCCTGGTCAGTGACATGTGCACTGCTGCCGTCCAGACAACAACCCAGTTTCTCATTAATTATGTGATATATGTACGTTGCAACCCAGCAATGCAAAGCCAGGCAGGGTGAGGGGAATGCCAGCAGCCAGTCCTTTTACTCAAAACAATAAAACTATCACTGGGCAACAAAACCAACATGGCTACCACAGCCAACACATATAGGGGGATTGGGAAGCTAGCTCTGTCAGTCGAAGCCCTGGTTATTTTCCAGTTTGGTTTGGTTCCAGTCTGGTTATTTTCTATAGTCTATATATAAACGTGTTGCTATCATGTTGGTAGAGAGACAGGAGCCGAGTTGGAGGGAGAGAGGGAAATACAGAGAAAGGGAGATCAAAAGAAAGCAGAAAGAAAGACAAATACTAGAGAGCGAAAGATGGCCAGAGACATCCATCCTTCCACCCCCACACGTCAGTCCTGCCAGACCAGCAGGCCAACAGGCCTCGGAGACGACAGCTGCAGGATTTGGGCTGTAGGGTAGGGAGCTAGGAAGGAGGATATATGCTTTCCTGGCGCCCTGGTTCCATGGGCCATGTTCATTAGGCACCAAACGGAAGACAACAGACTAAAACGGACCTTATGGGTGAAAAAACAAATTTGTTTCACATGTGAAGGTTCCCTGGGCCATGTTCATTTGGCAGCAAACAGAAAAAAACAGACTAACACAGCCCTTATAGGGGGAAAACAGATGAATTTCACATGTGAGGTATTCCAAAAACACGTTTTCATGTTATCATGTGATCTTATGTGAAGTCAATGTGACAACATGAAACTACACGTGAAAACGTGATCACGTGCAGTGTTCCAAAAACACGTGAAATCATGTGTTTTTCGGTCACATTTTCCTTCTAGAAAACCCTTTTTGCATCAGCAGATGTCACAAAGTGATTATACAGAAACCCAGCTTAAAACCCCGAAGAGCAAGCAATGCAGATGTAGAAGCCCAGGGGCTAGGAAAAACTCACTAGAAAGGCAGAGGGAAACCAGGCTCTGAGGGGTGACCAGTCTTCTTCTGGCAGTGCCAGGTGGAGATTATAAGAGTACATGGCCATTATAGCCAGATTGTTCTTCAAGATGTTGTAAAAGTTTAATAGATGACCAGCATCGTCAAATAATATTCACAGTGGTTATAGAGGGTGCAACAGGTCAACATCTCAGGAGTAAATGTCAGTTGGCTTTTCATAGCTGAGCATTCAGAGGTCAAGATAGCAGGTGCAGTACAGAGAGAGAGAGAGAGAGAGAGGGTCAAAACAGCAGATCCAAGATAAGGTATCATGTCCACTGAACAGGTCAGAGTTCCATAGCCTCAGGCAGAACAGTAGAAACTGGATCAGCAACATGACCAGGTGGACTAGGGAGGGGACAGTCAGGAGTCCTCAGGCCAGGTAGTGCTGAGGCATGGTCTGGTCCTAGGGCTCAGGTCCTCCGGGAGGGGAGGGGAAGAGAGAGAGAGAGAGAGAGAGAGAGAGAGAGAGAGAGAGAGAGAGAGAGGGAAAAAGAGATGGGAGAATTCTAGGAAGCATACTTAAGATCACACAGGACACCAGATAAGACAGGAGTAATACACCAGATAGGGTCAGTCTGTCCTAACTCCCCCGCACATCGTGGGACACTGTGGCCCTGTCTGACGATACCCTGCTCTCCCATAGCATACCAGGGAGGGAGTGACTCCCTGAACCTATCTAATGAGAAACTGTTGTTTTCTTGCTAATGAAAATGACCAGTGTGTGGGAGGATACCCTGTTCCCAGATCTGCTCTATAGCTAAGCCCTATGGTTATACCAGTTGGCTATACAGCCCAAACTGATCTGGCACCAGCTGTTATGAGGAGGAAGTGGAGGCTTCCGTGGGATCCGGGGGATTCATTACATTCTCATCATCCTATAATTATGACATCATCATTATCCAGAGCACAGCTGTATTGTCTGTCGGTCCAAGATGAATCTCTGCTCCCAGAACCAAATCAGCTACTCTGTTCAACGCTTCCACGAGAGTGTAGTACAAAACAAGATGAAGATGTTCAGTCGATATGGACGTTTTTGATTTATAAGGATGCCCTAGGCTCCATTAACATCCTCAAATCAAATTTCATTGGTCACATACACATGTTTAGCAGATGTTATTGTGGGTGTAGCGAAATGTTTGTATCGGGTGTCCTGTGACTTAAAAATGAGCAGGGCATTGACCATTCTTTTACACCTCAATGGTGTTGACAAGCGGCTTTGGGAGGTTAGACTTGGTATTTGTAGTTTTTCTACCCTCTAGTGGTATGCTATGGGAGAGCAGTGTTATGTCAAACCGTCAACAACTCACTGATATATGAGGATAAATGTCATCTATCGCCATGCATATGTAATGAAATAAATAAATGGCGTTTTAAGAAATGTTATTGTAAAAGCTTTGTGACAGATGAAGTGAAGTAAACATTGATTGCCAAAAGGCTACCTGACTGATTAAAAAGCACTTTACCTGAAAGCTTGGGGATAGGATGAAACGAGAGAGAGATGCAAATCCTGACCTTGTTTCTATCCCATCATGTAAATTGTTATGGCTGGGTGTGTGTGTGTGTGTGTGTCCAGTTTACATGCAATTACTGAGTGAGATGGAATATCAGGTCATGAGGACACTTGTCATGGTTGAGAGAAGGTTTAGATTGAGTCACAACTGTAAATACCATATGAAATTACATACAGTATGCTGATGTTTTAGTATCTGGGTTACAGTTGACAGATGTTTTTCAATTTGTAAATTCTGTTTGACCGAATTGTGACACCTAATCAATAAAAGTTCATTTTGAGTGTGTCAAAGAACATTCCAGAACAACAATCTAACACTATCGGTCAGCATTAGAGTATGAAAGGAAGTTTAAATCATTGATTGTTTGCAAAATGTCACTGATTCAAACATTACTACTCATGGTAGCTTTTAAACCAGCATTCAGGGCATTCTGATCTTTGTTTGGTATTCTACAACAGGTTCAGCAAAGAAACAACAATGCTTTTAAGGAAGACAAAAGTTGATTCCACAAGCATGAGGCGCACCCAACAGGATAATTCTGGCTCGAAGTCTCATTGGTTTTGGAATTACAATAACTTTGTCGTGGAACTTCTCAGAGCCAAGTTGATCACACCAATGCTGCATACATACAGTTGAAGTCGAAAGTTTACATACACTTAGGTTGGAGTCATTAAAACTCATTTTTCAACCACTCCACAAATGTATTGTTAACAAACTATAGTTTTGTCAAGTCGGTTAGGACATCTACTTTGTGCATGACACAAGTAATTTTTCCAACAATTGTTACAGACAGATTATTTCACTTACAATTCACTGTATCACAATTCCAGTGGGTCAGAAGTTTACATACACTAACATGACTGTGCCTTTAAACAGCTTGGAAAATTCCAGAAAATGATGTCATAGCTTTAGAAGCTTCTGATAGGCTATTTGTCATCATTTGAGTCAATTGGAGGTGTACCTGTGGATGTATTTCAAGGCCTACCTTCAAACGCAATGCCTCTTTGCTTGACATCATGGGAAAATCAAAAGAAATCAGCCAAGACCTCAGAAAAAAAATTGTGGACCACCACAAGTCTGGTTCATCCTTGGGAGTAATTTCCAAACACCTGAAGGTACCACATTCATCTGTACAAACAATAGTACGCAAGTATAAACACCATGGGACCACGCAGCCGTCATACCGCTCAGGAAGGAGATGCGTTCTGTCTCCTAGAGATGAACATACTTTGGTGCGAAAAGTGCAAATCAATCCCAGAACAACAGTAAAGGACCTTGTGAAGATGCTGGAGGAAACAGGTACAAAAGTATCTATATCCACAGTAAAACAAGTCCTATATCGACATAACCTGAAAGGCCGGTCTACAAGGAAGAAGCCACTGCTCCAAAACCACCATCAAAAAGCCAGACTACAGTTTGCAACTGCACATGGGGACAAAGATCATACTTTTTGGAGAAATGTCCTCTGGTCTGATGAAACAAAAATGGAACTGTTTGGCCATAATGACCATCATTATGTTTGGAGAAAAAGGGGGAGGCTTGCAAACCAAAGAACACCATCCCAACTGTGAAGCACTGGGGTGGCAGCATCATGTTGTGGGGTGCTTTGCTGCAGGAGGAACTGGTGCACTTCACAAAATAGATGGCATCATGAGGAGGAAAATTAATTGGATATATTGAAGCAACATCTCAAGACATCAGTCAGGAAGTTAAAGCTTGGTCGCAAATGGGTCTTCCAAATGGACATTGACCTCAAGCATACTTCCAAAGTTCTGGTAAAATGGCTTAAGGACAACATAGTCAAGGTATTGGAGTGGCCATCACAAAGCCCTGACCTCAATCAAGAACTGAAAAAGTGTGTGTGAGCAAGGAGGCCTACAAACCTGACTCAGTTACACCAGCTCCGTCAGAAGGAATGGGCCAAAATTCACCCAACTTAGTGTGGGAAGCTTCTGGAAGGCTACCCAAAACGTTTGACCAAAGTTAAACAATTTCAAGGCAATTCAACCAAATACTATTTGAGTGTATGTAAACTTCTGACCCACTGGGAATGTGATGAAAGAAATCAAATCTGAAATAAATCATTCTCTCTACTATTATTCTGACATTTCACATTCTTAAAGTAAAGTGGTGATCCTAACTGACCTAAGACAGGGAATTTTTACTGGTATTAAATGTCAGGAATTGTGAGAAACTGAGTTTAAATGTATATGGCTACGGTGTATGTAAACTTCTGATTTCTACTGTATTTCCTGGTAGGAAAACAAAATAAAATATTACAAACACATTTTAGGGCGGGGGGGGGGGATCTCAGAATGATGCTTTTTATGTAAGCTAGGAGGAATAAAAAAGTGATGAATTTAGGCTTCCACAGTAGCGTTAGGCTAAAGGAAACATTTCATCGAGATTCTACAAGGAGACATTTGATGTTTGGTTTAATTGATAAAGAATTTTCAAAAGTCTACACATAGCAGTAATAACAAGAAGCAGACTGTACATCCTCATGACATATCTGACACATTATGTACAACAACTCAAGTAAGGTTCCACCCTTTGGGTACTCTAACAAAAAATACAGTTAACCACTCTGAAACCAAGGAGCAACAAAAGTGCCAATTTGGGAGTGTTTGATGTTGGATGCCAGGAATAATTTCCAACTAAGCCCTCCATCAAAATATGAATTATTATAAATGATCACACCACAAAAAGGACTTCAATTCTATCTTTAAACCACAGTCTAAATCTTAAAGGACAATCAGTCTCATCAGTCTAAATAGTCAATCAAAAATATCCATGCCACAGTGAATAGTGCTTTTTCCTCTTTTGAAATGTTCAAACTTTGCTGTAGTATACCGCCCATTCCCTCTTAGGCAAATCAGGAGCGTGACCGTTAGCATATCCATTTGGTCCTCCGCTGACTCCATGGACGTCTCCATTTGGTATGAGCCCTTCATGGGATTCTCCATCCGGCTGTTCCTTCCTCAGTGCCAGAGGCGGCTTACACGTGTGCCAATTCCACAGAACTTTATTCATATCGTCCTGGTCGTGGATCCCGAGAAGCTTGTCCTCGTCGCTCTTCTTCTTGTCATCATCATCATCATCGTCGCTATCGTCTTTGCTTGACCGGTGCTTGTGGAAGCTGCGCATGTCGCCGCTGATGCTCTCGAAGTACTGCTGGATGCAGACCTTGGCGAAGGTCTTGGCGTGCTCCTTGCACGTCTCGTCGAAGAGCTTGCGTTCGATGTCGACGTAGTGAGACCAGTATTTGGTCTTGAGGAAGGCAGCTTGGGTGAAGCAGGGTCGGATGGCTCGTATCAGGAAGGCTGCTAAGGTCATCAGCAGCAGGAATACCCAGCCAAACGCCTACAGGGAAACACGTGATGATAATACGTAAACAAAGACCTTGCTTTACCACTACAACTAACTTACTTTGAACCAATGGCCTGGTTTACACTTAGGTTGGACAACTGATGTACAATGGATTGAACACAACAGTTATTTTGAAAGAGATTGTCTGCACCTAAATGTGAACTAGGTGAATATGGAAACTACCAACGACAACTTACCTGGGATATACACTTGATATATCTCGATGCCGCTTCTCTCGATATCACCTCGGGCTGATTGAAGATATTCTTGCATGGAATCTTCGCTAACAATTTAACAATCTCCACTTCCGTCATTCCCTCAATGAGGGTCGAATTCCCAAACTGATGAATGTCCAAGTTGACGCTGAACGCACACAGGAAGCTCTTCCCGTCCATAAGAGTCACAGATATCCACACCATGGGCGCGATCAAGGACCGCTGCGTGATCGAAACGAACATGTAACGAAGGATCGTCGGATCCTTCACCCTCTTCCCCGTCGGCCTTTTCCACTCCTCAGCTAACATCGAAACATTGTTATTCAACACGAAACCTAGTAGGAAGAACCATATAGGTGGGATAACCAGCAGTCCAATCCCGTAGGCGTAGTTGTACTCCGGGATACAAGGGCAGCTAAACTCGAAGGCTGAGTAGAGCTGGGCACTAGCTAGGGCCATGATACCACAGATGCCATTCATGAAGGACTCCTGGTTGGATTGGAGGAACTGGAACATCATACGGAACTTATCCATCTTGAATGGTCTGCTGGTGGCGCCTTTTTTAAATGTACTGAGATCTGTAGAAAAAAAGATGGATCCAGTTGTTTGAAATCAATTTGATAGTGGTGCCTCTGAAGTCTTCAAATCGGTGGGAAAACACAGAGGCAGATGTTAGAATTCAACAACAACAAAACATGTGACGGGGCCCAAAATGTGAAAGGCACTCAGTCATTTGATGTTGGAGAAATCGTGTAGCCCTGTGTCTGTGTAAATTTGCAACTCATAAAATGTAGACAAAGAAGTAAATGAAGATGTTGTTTACAAGTAGTACTGACTAAACAATTGAATCAATCTCCCACTGCTTTATAATGAAACATCAATGGTTTGAGCGTCTGAAGAGCTCACAAATCATTCAAGAATGACTTGTTTTTATTGAACAACTGGTAAATCAATGTTCGGTTTCATTCCAGCAAGTCATAAATGGTTTGAGTGTCTGAAAAAGACTTAACAAAATAGACAGTCAGAAATCAATCATTAAGTAACTGAACAAAAAGGCCTACTTACGTCACAATGGGCTTTTCTCCTCTTCCAAGTATGCAGGTGGTGAAATAATCTCAAATGATGAAAGGGCAACAAATGGACGATCACAAATATTTCTTCAACTTCTCTTGATACACTCCAGCTTTGCCAAACCTCTTGGTATACTAACTTTCCTCTTTCTAGTATGCAGTCATTGATTAAATCAAGTTCAAGTTCAATGGGCTCAAATGATGATAAGGCTGAAAATGTATGGCAAATAGTTCTCCAGGTACTCTTGGAATATTGTTGATTCTGATGCTCACTCAACCCTTCAAGAACAGTCTATGGGGATGTGGAATGGTAGAAAGCAAAGGCAAGGTCACGTCATCTGCCATCAGCTAGGCCCCTCCCTGTGAAGGCACCTGCACTCCTTTCTCTGTTGTACTGATGTAACAGGTTTCCCATCTCCCCCTCTCCATTGTCCCAAGAGCAAACATGTTACAGGCCCTAAAAAACACTTGGGCTACAGGTACTGCTTTGCAGACGTTAGTCTGACATAAGACAGTCATGACTCATGACTTTCAAGAAGAGGTGAGAACCACCTCAAACTAGAGCAACTAATATTTATTGTATTGTTATTCTACTATATGTCGGTCTGTGAAATGCTTTTTTTTGGTCTACCATTATATGTGTATATTCATATAACAAGAGGAATGATACGTCTATTTGCAGTTGTCTGGACAGGATGAGGTGGTTTTCTGTCTCTAACCAGAGCGACACAGCTGAAATTCCCACAGCTGAGATGCAAAAATAGTTTCAGCCCATTCAAATGATCTGGGTTATTCTCTCTGAAATATTTGTTCACAGATGAATGAGTCACTGTTTCCACTTGGGAATCACAGTGATGTGACTGGTATCTCTGTATTTAACAATATTATATATACACCAAATCCATTACTTTATAATGAATTATGCCAGTACACATACTGCTGTCATCTTATATACCCTTAGTCACATGACTTTTATTTTACCTTTATTTTTAACTTGCAAAGTCAGTTAAGAACAAATTCTTATTTTCTAGGAACAGTGGGTTAAACTGCCTTGTTAAGGGGCAGAACAACAGATTTGTACCTTGTCAGCTTGGGGATTTGAACTTGCAACCTTTCAGTTACTAGACCTATGCTCTAACCACTAGGCTACCCTGCCACCTCGTAAACAATATTACATAAGGTTTAGGCATCCTCTGTCCTGCCTTCCTGTGTTGAGTCTTACCTATACAATAGTAATGGGCTTTACGTGGCATCCAACTGCACCTAGGAGAATGAGGCACAGCCGGACAAACCAGTCAAAGCTAGCTAATACCAGTTCATACCCCACACGACCATATAAAAGCAAGTCATTTTCCATACATTGTTAGCTTTTGTTTGAACAGCATTGTTAATGTGAGGGTATGATCAAAAACATGGAATATTCTATTATTTTACTCATGACATCACATAATGATATATTACTATTATCTGGTGTTGTCCTGCTATCCAGTCGTGTAAAGTACTTAAGTAGTTTTTTGGGGTATCTGTACTGTACTATTTATATTTTTGCCAATTTTTACTTTACTACTATCCTAAAGAAAATAATGTACTTTTTACACCATACATTTTCCCTGACACCCAAAAGTACTCATAACATTTTGACAGGAAAACGGTCCAATTTGCACACTTATCAAGAGAACATCCCTGGTCATCCATACTGCCTTTGATCTGACTCTCTAAACACAAATGCTTCATTTGTAAATTATGTCTGAGCATCCCTCTGGATATCCGCCAATAAAAATAAAAATGGTGCTGTCTGGTTAGCTTAATATAAGACATTTGAAATGGTTTATACTTTTACTTTTGATAAAGTACATTTACTTTTGATACTTATGTATATTTAAAACCAAATACTTACTACTCGAGTAGTATTTTACTGGGTGACTTCACTTTTACTTGAGTCATTTTCTATTAAAGTATCTTTACTTCTACTCAAGTATGATATTTGAGTACTTTTTCCACCACTGCCAGTAGCTTTAGATGTATATCAGTAGTAGAATCTTTCTGTACAGAAGGCAAAGGAATTTACTCAAACGAAGTTCAGTTTACTCTGAAAGACACAGAAGGATGTAGCAGACTGTGTCTTCTCCCTGGCTTTTTAAATTATGGTTGTAATAAAATAAAAATTAAAAGATACAACGATAACAGCGAATAACAATAAAAAGGACAATAGGCTAAACATGGTAACAATAACATGCTACAACCATTACGTCTCACTCAGAATAGCTACTGTGACGATAAGGCAGGAAGAACATTCGGTTTTAGAATACTGTAGTGCAGATTGTATAGCCACGTGTTCTACTGTGCACGTTCTGTATGCACGAATGTGCATTGGTAATTGAGCGTGTCATGTTGACGTTAGCCAGTTGTCTGGTTTTTCCACAGCTAGAAGGTTTGCTCGCATGCGCATCGCACAGACTTCGATCTGTGCCCGAGTAGGAGCGCCTAGACATATACTGGTGATAACACAGGCGGAAGGACAAATCTAGTGAATGCCAGTATCGTCATGTGAATTCCCATCATCATACCTGTATCATCTGCAGTGCCTGACTTGGGCAGGAGCTCACTGGACTACTGGCACCTCACATTTTCTACTGCTTGAGCTCCTGTTCCTATCGTATCCTACCTGAGATACGTCTATAGTTGGCTCTGCTTCCTCATGTACAAGGTCAAAAGTACATACAAAGTGAAAGGTCTGTGAGGCAGTAGAGAAACACGTTTAGCTGAACCTACACCACTCCAGGTTTAAACAAACGCATGGGGAGCTATGCCTAACACACATGCAGGTTCTTAAAGTTTGGGTTGAGTGGATATTATAGTATTATTTTCTCCTTCAACATTAGTCAAAACCTCAGACTATCTTTTAAGCCAGGTCAAAGAGTACACAGGGTAACACAGTGAAATATACAAACAGAAACAGGTTTTGGTGCAGGGTCAAGGGAATCACTACCTAAACTAATTCAATTTCAAATCAAGATGCATCAAATATATTCTCGAACAACTGAGTCAGTGAAACACTAAAAGGCCACAAGGCAATTTCCCCTTACCTGCACCTTTCCCCCATGCGGCCATACCTTTTTAAGAAAGAGACACTATTTAAAGAAACAGTCAACCACTGAAATTAAATCAAACTGTATTTGTCTCATGCGCTGAATACAACAGGTGTAGGTAGACCTTACAGTGAAATGCATACCTACAAGCCCTTAACCAACAATGCAGTTAAGAAAAATACCTAAATAAATAAGAAATAAAGTAACAAATAATTAAAGAGCAGCAGTAAAATAACAATAGTGAGGCTATATACAGGGTGTACCGGTACAGTCAATGTGCGGGGGCACATTGAGGTAATATGTACACGTGGGTTAAAGTGACTTATGCATAGATAATAACAGAAAGTAGCAGCAGTGTAAAAAGGGGGGGGGGGGCAATGCAAGTAGTCTGGGTAGCCATTTGATTAAATGTTCAGTAGTCTTATGGCTTGGAGGTAGAAGCTGTTTAGAAGCTTCTTGGAACTAGATTTGGCACTCCGGTACCGCTTGTTGTGCGGTAGCAGAGAGAATAGTCTATGACTAGGGTGGCTGGTGTCTTTGACAATTTTTAGGGCCTTCCTCTGACAACGCCTGGTATAGAGGTCCTGGATGGCAGGAAGCTTGGACCATGTTAGTTTGTTGGTGATGTGGACACCAAGGAACTTGAAGCTCTCAACCTGCTTCACACAGCCCCGTCGATGAGAATGGGGGCGTGCTCGGTCCTCCTTTTCCTGTAGTCCACAATCATCTCTTTAGTCTTGATCACGTTGAGGGAGAGGTTGTTGTCCTGGCACCACATGACCAGGTCTCTGACCTCCTCCCTATATGCTGTCTCGTCGTTGCTGGTGATCAGACCTACCGCTGTTGTGTCATCCGCAAACTTAATGATGGTGTTGGAGTCATGCCTGGTCATATGCAGTCATGAGTGAACAGGGGGTACAGGAGGGGACTGAGCACGTAACTTCTTCTTTAAGAGGCATTTGGATGATCCAGAAGAAGATTGGGAGAATGTCATATGGTCAGATGAAACCAAAATATAACTTTTTGGTAAAAACTCAACTCGTCGTGTTTGGAGGACAAAGAATGCTGAGTTGCATCCAAAGAACACCATACCTACTGTGAAGCATGGGCTATTATATAAACAGCATTATGGTAATGTGGCCATACCATCTCCCATGAGCTTCCTAAGTTGGGACAAACGCACCAGTTCGTAGCTGGATTCTTCACCGATATTTTACACTTTTTCTGGACATGAAATTTGTTCGTAACCTGAAGTTCTGTGAGGTGGAAGGATTTCCTTTGTCCTCTGTGAAAGTTTACCCTCTCTCGAATACTGTATGGCCATGAGGCAGGGTCTTCCTTAGGAATTTACGACCTCACTCTGCCCACAGCAGTCTGGATGTAGAAGCAGTGAGCGGGGGATGGTGCTCGCTGTACTCAAAGAGGGCAACGTCATGACACATTCAATTAGCAAGGTAGAAGCATTCATAAGAATCCATGTGACAAGTTGAACCATTCTACCTTGCAGTGAATGCCAAGTCAAAGTCTTCAGGTTTTACTGTAAAAATTATATTACATAGGATTTTTTTCCTACCAATGTACACAATCTACTCCACAATCTATTTCCAAAGTGAAAGAACAATTCTAAAACATTTTCCAAATTTTGGGATTTAAAAGCAAACTCATTATTTATTTAGATATCTCCCCTTTTGTGCAAATACTTTGCCGCCAACGGATAATATATGTATATAAAAATAGTGTTGACACTAGCATATAAAAGCATGCTGATGTCATTGACATTGAGATAACGAGTCAGATCTGCCTCTGTGTGCCATTATATTTTCAATTTTTGTGGTGGCATCATGTTATGTGTACGCTTGCCACCGGCAGGGGCTGGGGAGTTTGTCAGGATCAAAAGAAATATGAAAGGATCAAAACCCAGGTAAAAAAGTTAGAGGAATACACACCTCAGTCTTCTTAAAACCCTTGGATAGAGTTGTATCTTTCAGTGGGGAAATTACACTATTTTCTATGCAAAAGACACACCAGAATAGCTTTCCAAGAGGTGTTGAGTGTTCCAGCCTCAGTCCTGACTTACATTTCAGAGACAAGGTATGAATATTGCTGTCCATCAATGAATTACAACTCAATTTACTGAGCTGGAGCAATTTTGACAAAAACAATGGATAAATGTTGCCCTAAGACAGCTTTTCCCAAACTCGGTCCTGGGGACCCCAAGGGGTGCACATTTTGGGTTTTGTCTTAGCATTACACAGCTGATTCAAATGATCAACTGATCATCAAGCTTTGATTATTTGAAGCAGCTGTGTAGCGCTAGTGCAAAAACCCAAACGTGCACCCCTAGTTTGGGAAACACTGCCCTAGGAGTTGTTTAAAGTTGGTAGAATCTTATTCAAAACAATTCACAGCTGTAATGGCTGCCAAAAGTGCTTGGGGTGTTAAAAAAGAAGATATATATATATATATAATTATTTGGAAAATGTTCTGTAATTCAATTTGAAAATGTGGCGTAGGTTGTGTAGATTGCAAAATGTGAATCCTTTCACAAGCGACTGTATGTACAGTACCTCTATATTTGTCCCCGCTGTGTTGTGTCTGATGACTCTGATTCTTATCTGAACAGTACAGGAAGTGTGTGCTATCCGGTTTGCTCTGTGTATTGCAGAGGAAAGTGTCACATAGCCACAGCACATGGGCAGGGTACTCACTCAGGAAATAAGTCAACTTACAACTGCATCTAAAATAGGAAGAGATAGCAGTGTTGCTGTGCAAGGATCTCTTTTTCGTTTCCTCCTCTACGGTACGTCCATAACGACCATTGCCGAGTACAACTAAATGTACAACTAGACTACTTATTCCAGTCAGGTAAGTGTTATTATTGCAACTTTTATTTTGATTGAGAAATAATGCTGTTTTTTTATCAAAAGTTAGATGCTTTTGAGCCAACAAGGAAGTCCCCATCTCGGTCTCTCATCCACTCACTGTTCTTTATGCTTAGCATTGTCGTTTCTCAACTGATATGATACATAGTTATGGATTTCTGCTAAATCGGAATTTCACAGAACCTACCTGCACCTTTGATTTCATTGCACACACTGATGCACCCATCGAAGGTTTGGTATAATTTATCATACTGTGTGTTAAAATCTCATATTGGACTTCACAGGCGTTTTGAATGAGAAGGATGGGAAAATAGATATATATCAACATGGATATCATCGAATAGAAACCACTTTTTTCATATGTCTTATTCTACTCCACAGAGACAACGTTAAGGATGCAAGACACCATTCTTCGGGTGTTTGTGCTGGCAGTTAGTCTGCTGTATCCCATCCCCAGAGAGGACAGAACAGGACAGGTTCAGGAGCAGGATGATCACATAATGGGCATGCAGGAGCGTGAAGATTTGCTGCTGAGGGAGAGGGTAAAGCTAGAACAGGAAGTGTCACCACTGGTAACCCAAGAGGAAGGGCCCATCGACCAAAAACCCTTACAACTTGAAGTACAACAGGTCGATCAAATTGACCAGAACCATTATCAAAAGGGCTTGGAAGAGACTCTCATCAAACAGAAACATTCTCAAGAGAACAAAAAGAAAGATGAAGAGAAAGAGGGATCTCACATTGACCATAAGCTTTCACAAGTACACCAAGATGTACCTAAGACAGAGCAAAACCAATCACCAGAGGACAAGGAACAGTCTACCGTTGACCTCAGCCTATCATTAACCCTTTCACAAGTACACCAAGATGTACCTAAGACAGAGCAAAACCAATCACCAGAGGACAAGGAACAGTCTACCGTTGACCTCAGCCTATCATTAACCCTTTCCTAAGAAGGAAAACCAATCACCAAGGACAAGAACAGCAGCATGCCTATCATTAACCCTTTCACAAGGACACAGAGGCATTTCACAATGACAAGAAGCTGTACCACTTGGACAAGGACATGACGAATGTCAATCAACAGTGGCCACAAGAGGTCCAGACTGGTAGTTGCAATAGTGACCAACAGACATCACCAGAGCGTCAGGAAGAGTCTCAGGTCGACCAGCAGCAATCTAAAACAGACCAGGAAGCAGAACAGGAGGTGCCACCTATCTTCAGTACATCATCAGAGGGGAACCAGCAAGAGCATCTCACAGACCAGCCGTCTAACACACATCAGGAAGTAAAAGTACCACCCAGCCTCAGAAAGTCAGACGACCAGCAACATCTCACAGAACAATATAACACAAACCAGGAAGAGACACAGATTCTCAGCGAACCATCAAAGGATGACCAGCAGCAGGAGCATGTCACTAATATCATAGACTCGGAGAGCGACTACACCTGGTACCTATGGAACACATACTCCCTCATCTCTTTTGTTCATTTCTCCATTAAATTCTTCAGAAGACGTTCACAGAAGAAGCCCCATCCAGGAGAGATCATTCAGGAGGATATGGAAGACATCTCTGTTGTGAAAAACCTTTCGGCTGACGTTTCGCTACCGGACCATGATACACTCAACCGCTTTTACGACAAATGTGTCAAAGTCTCACCCAATGAGAGCTGGAGGGTGACTGAGTTTGTGGAGGGTTTTGCTAATGACCTATTAGAAGCCATGAGGAGCATGAGTGATGTGGAGGTTGGCATGGTGATTGAAGACTTTGTGGTGGAGAGCAGGATCAGTTCCCTTGTGTGTGACATCATAGTCCCCATTGCCCCGTTAGAGCCATACAGTTTCCAGTTTCAACTCTGGTGTAACCAGGCTATTGATGATATGCCACCTGAAATGGAGGGCTGTGGTAGAGTCAAAATGGTGGATGGTGGTGTGAACCAAAATGGCTGCCCATGTCGCACAGCTGCCATAGGGGATGATGATATGCTATGCCTGCTGTGTTGTGACAATGAGAAAGTCAAAGTGGTGAAAGTCACTGATGTATTGGATAATGCTCTTTGCTCAAAACACACCCCTTACCTGGCCAAAACCCAGGTTACCAAATGGTTCCAGACCACGATTAGAAAAGCTTGGGGACAGATATCCCACAAATATGAATTTGAGCTGACATTTCGCAATATGGACGACCCAGGAGCTCTGATGGTTCGATTCAGATCAGGGAAGGTGATAGCCTTCGATATGGCTCCCGTGGTGAAACTCAAAGACACCGAAGCTTATTTCACCATTTCTCCTTCCACCCCACCTAGGACCAACTCATTGGACACATACTGGAGCCTCTCGTTGACAACTTACGAGGACCACTTCCTGAAGTATCTGACCAATCACCTGCCTGAAAACTCCTGCCACATTCACTGCCTTGGAATTGTAGCGTTCCTTCACAAAAAGCAAACGGGCCTCACAGGCAGAAGTATCCTGACAGATCATCACTTCAAAACAGTGTTAATTCACTTGCTTTTGAGTAAAGAGCCTTCTGACTGGTACCCTGAACACTTGGGTAGCAGGTTACGTGATGCATTGAGCTTCCTAGAAAATAGCCTTCAGGGCAGGAAGTTGCTTCACAGCTGTATTGGAAAGCCTCTGGTTCCAAGTGAGATTGGACTCCCTGCTGTATTTAGTGATGCAGAGCCTGTAAACCTCTTCCGCCCTCTTGGGGTACAAAATGGCAGCTACACCATGACTGTAAACCACTTGCAAGAGATGCTCAGGAACTCATCCATGCTGATACAGGAGTATTTGCCAAAGCCAAAGGAATGCAATGGTCTGGACAAAACTTCAACTGGTATAGAGTGAACAATTTAAGGTTCATACTGGACAATTAACTGTAAAGATGACAAATCTACAATGACATGAGGAAACACACTTAAGTGATTTCATGTTATTAAAATTCAACTGAAAAGTTCCACCCCACCACCCAGACCCAAATAAATGCTTATTTGAAAGTTACCTGAAATACTTCAGAATTTTTTCCAAATGTGGGCCAAAACTACATTTAAGTAATTTCCTATAACCCAATTGAAAAAGTAAAAATATTTCTAAATACTAAACAGACCTGGGGTGAACTGCGTGGTAGTATATACACTGAACACAAGTTAGATCATAAATCAGTAAATTGAAATACATTAGGCCCCAAGCTACATATTGCACAGGACTGAGCAGGAGCACAGCCATGGTGGGCCTTCCCACACCCACCAACTTGAGAGCTAGGCAACAATGAGTTTCCCCCCACAAGAGGGCTTCATTACACAGTACTCCAGTTATCAGTTGTCTGAGTGGCTGGTCTCCAATGACCCTACAGATGAAGAAGCTGGATGTGAAGGTCCCGGGCTGGTATAGTCACTCATGGTCTGCAGTTGTGAGGCCAGTTAGACAATGCCCAGTGTTCTAAAAATGTGCGGTAGTTTATGGTAGTGAAATTAACAAAATTCTGGCAAACGCTCTGGACACAATTTAGACATTGGTCGTGTGAACACTGCATATTTATGAGTGTTTTGTTCCCATCACAAGGTCCACCTGTGTGATGATCATGCCATTTAATCAGCTTCTCTATTTGCCACACCTGCCAGGGTGATAGATTATCTTAGCAAAGGAGAAATGCCCAAACACGGATTTCAACAAATGTGAAAACTTGAACTAAGCTTTGTACGTACGGAACATTTCTGGGTTCTTTCATTTCAGCTCATGAAATTAAGTTTACATGTTGGATTAAGACATTTGGGGATTTTAAAATTACATAACAATAACTTCCAAATGCATTCCAATATTCAACTACTTCAAATAAATCACCAAATATGTCTGAAAGTCAATTTGAACCCAGTTCTGCCTGGACCTCTGCAACCATTTTGAATGAACTCAATACACATGATGGTTTAAAAAGTTTATTTTATCAAAATAATTGTCCACTGCTCATCAAACCCTCCCAACAGCACCTGAAACCACGAGGGAAAACACTATTATTTTCAGAAATGTTCTTATATTAACATGAAACATTCTTAAGAATTAAGCAGAGGGACTGAGTACCTTCAGTAGCTCCGTCGTTGAAGGTTTCCATGCTCCATGTTTTATTTTTAGCGTGGTCGTCATGGGCCATAGACATAAAATGACTGGTCACAGTTTGTGCGTGAGCTATGAGAGAGTTATCAGATCAGTATTGCATTTTCCAGAGATTAGTCAAACAAACCATAAAGTAAAATATACAATGGTGGTATGAATGCCCGGGTTAAGTCCTCAAAAATGGCTTCCCATTCCCTAATGTGCTCAGATGAAAGGGTTGGTGACAATGAGACAAGACATTACTGGTCATGAACCGGGCCTATATGCTCACCGGAGGGTTGTAGAGAAGGAGAAGGACAAGAACCGACACAGCATGAGCAAACCGCAGCGTCACCACACAGTTCCACCCACCTAGGACAATCACAGCAAATATTAGTTAACCCTCATAGCAAGGAGTCCCTCAGAACTCAAGTCAATCACTCAGGTGAACCTACTTTTTAGTCTTTGTGTCATAGTTGCAGGACTTGGAACTTGGAGTTGGAGTGACAGTTCCCGTAGTTATTTCACAGTGCAAGTGGAGTTTCTGGAAGAAAAGAAAAGTATGTTCTCTTTAAGGTGCATTACTGTAGGTATGAAAGCAAACCATCATGATTAGTTGATTGGAGATTCACACATGAATCAGACCTGATTGTCCAGGCCCTGGAAGATGAAAGCTCCGACAGTGAACCTCAAAGCATTGTTGGTTGTGTGTGACAGGAACTTTGACTGGACAGTATTCTTGCCATCCACCATGCATCTAGTGAAGAGAAGATTATGTACTTAAAATCTAATCCCTCCAATTTGGGACAAGGTTCACTCGCTGGTTCTTATTCTCGCCTTGTATACCAGGGACTGAGTTACAAAATACACTAGGGCTGTGTTACACAGGCAGACAGTTCTGATTTCTCTTGGTTGAGGTTTAACAGCCGTTGGCATCCAATATATTGCGTTACCACCCCCAACTGAATTATAGATCCATTACACTGCGATACAAAATGGGAACCAAAAACACTGAATATTACCCTATTTTAACCTCATCTGAGCCTTCCCCAGGCCTACGGGCTGAGAGGACAGGACACTACCATGCTACACGTGTCCCCGCCACCTTACTGAAGCACATGCAACTCAATGGCCTATCCCTCTGTGCTGTCGGACATCCCATTCACAGGAATCCTCTGATTTGCTCACCCTTGACTCATTCTCTACTTCACTCCCTCAGCACTACTCTGACTAGCCACCGAACACTTGAGCCCCAGCAACATGTGCACCCTACAGTTGACCACTATCCAATGACACTACACAACCCTCTATCCCATGCCCTTCCGCACACTTCCACATCTTGGAATCTCCCTCCTACACACTGTGACATGACCATAAATGTTGCAGCTGAAACGGCAGTGGATTCACCACAAAAGCTCCAACAGGATAACTGATACATCCTAACGTGATCTTGTCAGGTAAAGGCTGACTCAACTCAAAAGGACTGACAGTGACACACCGTGTCGCCACCGGGTCTGCGTCGCACCAAACTTCACAGGAATCGTTAACTTCCATTGCGCCACTTCTACACTTAACACTACCCCAGAACACACTACCCCAGAACACACTACCCCAGAACACACTACCCCCAATGGTGCGCAAAGACTATACAGAGCGCCTGCTTCCTCTGATCTAAAGAAACACAATCACAAGGCCACTTCACCTACTCAAAAGCACACCCTCTTTCCCACCCATGGATCAGCCAAAAGACCTGGTTCCATCCTCTTAAAATTAAAATAAAAATAAAAAAATCTGTCCCACTGGACCAAAATGCATCTTTATCATAACCATGCCCTCAACACAAGGCTCATGCTCCACAAACCTTTACCCCTTCAATTTCACCTCCATAACTCGAACTGGCATCTGGCCCACTTTCAACGTGACAGTCTCCCTCAACTAGCCTACCTGGTTAAATAAAGGTCACTTTCCCTGTTATTGCTAGAGTCAAATTCAAAACCCATCCTCTACCACCATTTGTCTTTAAAACCTTTCCTTCCAATCCTCTTCCCTTAACCAATTACCCAACTCCTGAAAATTCTCCATTTTCCCCAAACTGAAATGTCTTCAGGCTTTGGAAGACATGCTAAGCTCTGTACTCCCACTGCAAACTTCAATTTGACCAATCAGATAAGTTCTGAAAAAGACATGTGACTGGTCTTTCAACCAATTAGTGGACAAAATAGAGTTAGACTGCCTGTGTAAACTGCCCAGCTGTGGAATCTAGCCAATTAAGAAATTAACCACCAGGAACAAGATAAATTGTAGTTCTATTACAAAGAGGTTTTACCCATAGTTGTCGACCACAGTGTATTTGAGAGTGGAGTTGGGGCTAGCAGTCACGTAACAGTTGTTAATATACACCCGCCGATGCAAAGAAATAGTGGGAACTTTGGCCTCAAAGTACATTGGTTGTCCAATGATATAGGTTGCATTTCCAGCGAGCTTGTTCCATGATTCTGAAGAGAAAGAATAGAGTTCAGGTTTTTTAACAATACTGCAAGTGTATTCTGATTTGGGTGACATCTGTCAAGTCAACTCACCATCATAAGATGTGAGGGTGACGCCAACCTTTGATTTAAGGACCTTGAAGACTTTTCCCGACAAACGAGGATGAAAGCCAAACTTGTAAGAGTGGTGGATCCTGCAGAAAATGGCCATTAGTGCAGTCAGACACTCAATAATATCCAGACTAGCATACTACCTAGTATGGAGCCATGTATAGGATATGCTAGTGTGGACATTGGAACGTAGCCACCAAAATGTGAAATCATGATGAAGTGGTGGTTCACCGATTGTAGCGGCATTCGATGTGAACTGAGAATGGCAACTCCCTCACAATACCGCCTATGGCCTCTGGCTCGTACTTCAGCACGTTGGAGTAGGAAATATAGTCAGCGGTACACTGGAATAGGAGGGGGAAAAAAAACCCTCTAAAAACCACCAATACATCTGAACATACTCAATCACTACAGCCATGGAAATACAATCCCTTCAGACAGTCGCAATTTGACTGGATCACTCATGGCATACATTTGATGTCTGAGTGACAGGGGATTGTATTGGTAGCCAACCTTTCTATGGAAGTTACAGCTTTTGATGTTGTAGAGCATGTAGTAGTGTTCCGCGGTGGATTTGTTGACTTTGCATTTGTGGAGTTTGAGGTACTTGCAGGCGTCGGGGTTGGTGAAGGCGTCCTTTCTGATTCTCACATAAATCCTGTCGAGGTGGCACAGGACCTCAACCTTCTTAGAGTGAACTGGAGGAGTGGTGGGCGGAGAGGCGGTGGGCAGCAGGATGTGCTTGACTGAGAGGGGCAGCGGCCTGAACTTCCCTTCAGGCTTGAAGACATTCGCTTGGTCCTCAGAAGCACGAATAGGGATGTATACTGGTAGCTTCAGATAGTCTGGCTTACGAGAATGCTCCAACATGGGAGTGGCCACGATTTGGGAACGAGGTTTGACCTTGGGTTCAGAGTCGTCATCAAACCTAAATCGCTCCTTCTCATCCCACAGAACTTCAGTGTCATTCCCATCATCAACAGCTAAAGGGAAGCCCTTACCTGACAAACCATACGCAGAGGAGTAACTCAGGAGCAAAAGCACCAATATCACCACCATCTTGCCCTTCACCACCAAATCTCTCTCTCTCAACTAATCCAGAACAGTGGCAAAGTGTATGAGAGAACCACCATTTGCTTGTGTGTTTTATATACTAGCTACAGCACCCAAGTAATTGCAACACCTGATGCTGACTTTAATCAGTAGCAGAATCAACCAATCAGCAGTCACCAGAGCCCAGTTTTTCAAAAGTTATATGATCATAATTTCATTTTAAAGCAGCCATAAATTGCCTTCTGACGGGGAATGGAAGTTTATTATGTTCAACAGGGAGGGGAAATTGAAAGTAAGATTCACAATAAAAGGTTTTATTGTTGAAACCTTTCTAGCCTGTCTATCTATGGGTGACAGGGTTGACATTATGTTTGACCCACTGACGTTTCCACCACAAAATGGGCCAAAAGAGTAGAACCAGCCCACCTGCTTTTATACTATAGTTTGACTATAAGTTTTAAATGTTTCTTCTGAAATAAATACTTTAAAATAAATTGTTTGCCTACGTTTAAAAGCTCAGTTCAGAGTTGACCTTAAAATGAGGGACAGATACATATTAAATCACATTAAATGATAAATAATCTTCAGAAATTAATTTGTCAAAGCAACAAAATAACTAGGGCTTTACAATGATGATGGACTCTAGGACAGCAGAGTCCCTACACATCTTCCGAAAACATCTGAAACCCTACCTCCTCAAACAGTATCTTAAAATCTTTCATAGAAGTCAGAGGGTGCACAGTCTCATGTCAAAATTAGGAATTTTGGCACTTTAGCAAGTAATTATCCATATTAAATGATCCATGTGGTCTATATAAATATAAAGGGCATTTCAATTAATATAACAGGCTTTTAAAATTCAATATTGGTGCACAATTTTCACCCTACTTAAAATATCAAACGGAAGCAAATGGCACTCATTTCGTGGAATGACCCAACTGCTGGAAGAAGTAAATCGTCAACCTTGGCTTTATACCTGTTCAGACAATACACTCCAGGTGGCAGTGTGCACCCTTTCAGTTTGTTTACCAACTCAAAGAAGTAGTAGAAGAAGAAAATGGGCTACTTCAAAATGGAGATGAGATGGCCTCAATGGTGCCACAATGTTGCGTCACAGAGAGAACAAGGAGCCAGATGTTTCACCATAAAATCTTAAGCATCTGGTTGGAATTTCCGCTTGGTGGGGAGAGGAGGCCAAGTGGCCGGCAGTGGGAGCGAGATGGAACTGGGCCGACATTTGGCTGATTTTCTCATCAAAGAAAAGCCCGATCTCAATTCAGTTTTCTGTTCCCAAAACTATGATCTGTTATGAACAGAGTACACTACGTTTTGTAGATGTGACCCTTTGCCAAAGTTTTTTTAAATTACATTGTTTACATCGAATTTAGTTATCGCACACTTCACAGAGAAGGCGCTCTCTTCTTCTTCATTGTCTTCTTCGGTGGGGTTTAATGGCGGTTGTCATCCAATATGTTTCATTACCGCCCCCAACTGGACTCTAGTAGAAGAAAAAAAATATATAGAAATAGTGGCTTGAGGTATAAATGCACAGTGAATAACAATAACGAGTAAAAATAACATTATACAGTATATAGAGGGAGTACCAGTACCTAATCGATGTGCAGGGGTACGAGGTAACTGAGGTAGCTATGTACAGTTGAAGTCAGAAGTTTACACATACCTTAGCCAAGTACATTTAAACTCAGTTTCTCACAATTCCTGACATTTAATCATTGTAAAAATGCCATGTTTTAGGTCAGTCAGGAACACCACTTAATTTTAAGAATGTGAAATATAAGAATAATAGCAGAGAGAATGATTCATTTCAGATTTGATTTCTTTCATCACATTCCCAGTGGGTCAGAAGTTTACATACACTCAGTTAAAATATGGTAGCATTGCCTTTAAATTGTTTAACTTCGGTCAAACGTTTCAGGTAGCCTTCCAGGAGCTTCCCACAATCAGTTGGGTGAATTCTGGAACATACCTCCTGACAGAGCTGGTGTAACTGAGTCAGGTTTGTAGGCCTCCTTGCTCGCACACGCTTTTTCAGTTCTGCTCACAAATTTTCTGTGTGATTGAGGTCAGGGCTTTGTGATGGCCACTCCAATACCTTGACTAGGTTGTCCTTAAGCCATTTTGTCACAACTTTGGAAGTATGCTTGGGGTCAATGTCCATTTGGAAGACCCATTTGCGACCAAGCTTTAACTTCCTGACTGATGTCTTGAGATGTTGCTTCAATATATCCACATACATTTCCTACCTCATGATACCATCTATTTTGTGAAGTGCACCAGTCCCTGCTGCAGCAAAGCACCCCACAACATGATGCTGCCACCCCCGTGCTTCACGGTTGGGATGGTGTTCTTCGGCTTGCAAGCATCCTGCTTTTTCCTCCAAACATAACTATGGACAAACAGTTCTACTTTTGTTTCATCAGACCAGAGGACATTTCTCCAAAAAGTACGATCTTTGTCCCCATGTGCAGTTGCAAACCGTAGTCTGACTTTTTTTATGGCAGTTTTGGAGCAGTGCTTCTTCCTTGTTGTCGATATAGGACTCGTTTTACTGTGGATATAGATAATTTTGTACCTGTTTCCTCCAGCATCTTCACAAGGTCCTTTTCTGTTGTTCTGTGATTTATTTGCACTTTTCGCACCAAAGTACATTCATCTCTAGGAGATAACGCGTCTCCTTCCTGAGCGGTGTGACGGCTGTGTGGTCCCATGGTGTTAATACTTGCGTACTATTGTTTGTACCTTCAGGTGTTTGGAAATTGCTCCCAAGGATGAATCAGACTTGTGGAGGTCTACAATTTTTTTCCTGAGGTCTTGGATGATTTCTTTTGATTTTCCCATGATGTCAAGCAAAGAGGCACTGAGTTTGAAGGTAGGCTTTGAAATACATACACAGGTACACCTCCAATTGACTCAAATGATGACAATTAGCCTATCAGAAGCTTCTAAAGCCATGACATAATTTTCTGGAATTGTCCATTCTTTTTAAAGGCACCTTAGTGTATGTAAACTTAGGGTATGTGAACTTCTGACCCACTTGAATTGTGATACAATGAAATTATAAGTGAAATAATCTGTCTCTAAACAATTGTTTAAAAAATTACTTGTGTCAAGAACAAAGTAGATATCCTAACCGACTTTCCAAAACTATAGTTTGTTAACAAGAAATTTGTGGAGAGGTTGAAAAATGAGTTTTAATAACTCCAACCTAAGTGTATGTAAACTTCCGACTTCAACTGTATATATAGATAGGGGTAAAGTGACTAGACAACATAATAGATAATAGACAGCAGCAGCATATGTGGTGTGTGTAAAAGTGTGTGTGTGTGTGTGTGTGTGTGTGTGTGTGTGTGTGTGTGTGTGTGTATGTATGTGTGTGTGTGTGTGTGTGTGTGTGTGTGTGTGTGTGTGTGTGTGTGTGTGTGTGTGTGTGTGTGTGTGTGTGTGTGTGTGTGTGTGTGTGTGTGTGTGTGTGTGCGTGCGTGCGTGCATGTGTGTGTGTGTGTGTGTAGCGTCAATATGCATTTGTGTACATGTTTTGTGTGTGTGTCCGGTTAGCCATTTGATTAGCTATTTAGCAGTCTTGATTAGCAGTTTTATGGCTTGGGGTAGAAGCTGTTCAGGGTCCTGTTGGTTCCAGACTTGGCACCCTGGTACCCCTTGTCGTGCAGTAGCAGAGAGAACAGTCTATGGCTTTGTCAAGCGGTGATGCAGGACTGAAGTCGGCGGAGGTGCATCTGCAACAGTTTCTGAAGTTCAGTTGCACCCCCTTTGCCCTCAGAACAGCCTCAATCGTCAGGGCATGGACTCTACGAGGTGTCAAAAGCATTTCACAAGGATGCTGGCCCATGTTGACTCCAATGCTTCCCACAGTTGTGTCAAGTTGGCTGGATGTTTTCGTGACCTGATTTGTATTGCAATGGTGATCAATGGCACGGCTAAAGTGGAGGGAAAGTCCAGGAAGATGGACATTATTGTGGATGCTGGGACTAAAACATTTCCCAGGGAAGGCCGGAGCAGGGACAGATTAATGAGGGGTTTACTGGGGCTGAATTACCAACATTTAACATTTTTCACATTTTTGTCATTTAGCAGATGCTCTTTTCCAGAGCGACTTACAGTTAGTGCATTCATCTTATTAACATACAGAACCCCATAGGCTAATGGCTTCTCTAAAAGCTATTTTGAGTCAGAAGTCAGCTAACTTGGAGTCCAATCAATGAGACGAGATTGGAGATGTTGGTTAGAGCTGCCTTGCCCTAGAAAAAAACACTCATAAAATGTGAGTTTGCTATTCACAAGAAGCATGACCTTATGTGAGCCATGCCTCGAACAAAATAGATCTCAGAAGACCTAAGATTAAGAATTGTTGACTTGCATAAATCTGGAAAGTGTTAGCCTTGATGTTCATCAGTCCACTGTAAGACAAATCGTCTGTAAATGGAGAATGTTCAGCACTGTTGCTACTCTCCCTAGGAATGGACGTCCTGCAAAGATGACTGCAAGAGCACAGTGCAGAATGCTCAATGAGGTTAAGAAGAATCGTAGAGTGTCAGCTAAAGACTTACAGAAATCTCTGGAACATACTAATATCAGTCTAAACCTTTGCACATACACTGCTGCCATCTAGTGGCCAAAATCTAGATAGCAACTTAACTGGAATAATACATTATGGCCTTTCTTTTGAATTTCAAAGATGACGGTACAAAAAAAAATACAAAATAATGGTTGTTTTTTTCTTTGTATTATCTTTTACCAGATCTATTGCGTTATATTCTCCTACATTCATTTCACATTTCCACAAACTTCAAGGTGTTTCCTTTCAAATGGTATCAAGAATATGCATATCCTTGCTTCAGGACCTGAGCTACAGGCAGTTAGATTTGGGTATGTCATTTTAGGTGAAATTAAAATAAAAAAAGGGGGTGGATCCTTTTAAGATACTGTTTGAAGAGGTAGGTTTTCAGATGTTTTCAGGAGATGGGTAGGGACTCTGCTGTCCTAGCTCAGTTGGTTCCACTATTCGGGGGTCAGGAAAAAAAAGAGATTGGACTGGTCTGAGCGTATACAGTGTATTCAGAAAGTATTCAGACCCCTTCACTTTTTCCACGTTTTGTTACGTTACAGCCTTATTCTAAAATGGATTAAGTGGTATTTTTTTCCTCATCAATCTACACACAATACCCCATAATAACATTTTTTTGCTAATTTATGAAAATGTTTAAAAATGAAATATCACATTTGCAGTAGTATTCAGACCCTTTATTCAGTACTTTGTTGAAGCACCTTTGGCAGTGATTACAGCCTCGAATTTTCTTGGGTATGACATTACAAGCTTGGCACACCTGTATTTGGGGAGTTTCTCCTATTCTTCTCTGCAGATCCTGTCAAGCTCTGTCAGGTTGGATGGGGAGTGTTGCTGCACAGCTATTTTCAGGTCTCTCCAGAGAGTTTCGATCGGGTTCAAGTCCGGGCTCTGGCTGGGCCACTCAAGGACATTCAGAGACTTGTCCTGAAGCCACTCCTGTATTGTCTTGGCTGTGTGCTTAGGGACATTGTCCTGTTGGAAGCTAAACCTTTGCCCCAGTCTGAGGTCCTGAGCGCTCTGGAGCAGGTTTTCATCAAGGTTCTCTGTATTTTGCTCCATTCATCTTTCCCTCTATCCTGACTAGTCTCCCAGTCCTTGCCACTGAAAAACATCCCCACAGCATGATGCTGCCACCACCATGCTTCACCATAAGGATGGTCCAGATGTGACGCTTGGCACTCATGCCAAATAGTTAAATCTTGATTTCATCTGACCAGAGAATCTTGTTTCTCGTGGTCAGAGTCTTTAGGTGCCTTTTGGCAAACTCCAAGCGGGTTTTGTGCCTTTTACTGAGGAGTGGCTTCCGTCTGGCTACTCTACCATAAAGGCCTGATTGGTGGAGTGCTGCAGAGATGATTGTCCTTCTGGAAGGTTCTCCCATCTCCACAGAGGAACTCTGGAGCTATGTCCTTCCCCAGATCTGTGCCTCGACACGATCCTGTCTCGGAGCTCTATGGACAACTCCTTCGACCTCATGGCTTGGTTTTTGCTATGACATGCACATCAACTATGGGACCTTATGTTGACAGGTGTGTGCCTTTCCAAATCATGTCCAATCAATTGAGTTGACCACAGGTGGACTCCAATCAAGTTGTAGAGACATCTCAAGAATGATCAATGGAAACAGGATGCACCTGAGCTCAATTTCGAGTCTCATAGCAAAGGGTCTGAATACTTTATGAAAATAAGGTATTTCGTTTTTTTTTATTTTTTATAAATTGGCAAAAATGGCAAAAAAACAGTTTTTGCTTTATCATTATGGGGTATTGTGTGTAAATTGTTGAGGGGGGGGGGAAATAATTTGATCAATTTTAGAATAAGACTGTAACGTAACAAAATGTGGAAAAAGTCAAGGGGTCTGAAAACTTTCAGAATGCACTGTATACGTCTTGTTGCATCGGGGCTATCGACATATAATCCATAGAAGGGTTATGGAACCTCTTACCCTGGCAACTTGACTATTCATCTCATGGGTACACTAGCAATGGCTGCCAGTCCTGACTTGAATGGGAACTGCCATCTGTGGATTATATTTCTATGGTTGGGTATAGCTGTTTGCCTTTTGCAAATTTAAAAATAGAAAAAACGTACTGTTTGGAAAGCAAATTCCTACTTCTGACAAGAGAAGACTAACCTGTCTGTAGTACCAATAGTAAAACATGTTTCTCAACAACTCCCGTTATTTTGCAAACAGCAGCACTGTTTTTCAAAGTAGGTGACCTCATCTTGAGACAGGCTATTGCCAAGACTTGTGCATCGGCCATCACCGTGAGTAGTAACATATGGCTTCGTCTTCATTATTAGGTGAGTCAGTGTGCCATTGGAAATGTTATTTAGTAGCCTACTGTAGCCTATAATGTTCCCCATGTGTGAAAATCCTAAAAACACCTCAGCTCAACTGTAGCCTACGCCACATCGCAAATGTTGTTATAGTTTTATTATAAAGGGGATATTTCTTCAACAGTAATTGTACTGCGCATCGAATTGCGTCTTGGTGCATGGATTTATATACAGTACGAGAAGAAGAAGAAGTCTTGGCCAAAGCATCCATGGAATTGTTGCTTGAATCTGAAAGTACGGCAAGTGAAGTGTGTGACAATGAGTGGAACATGGTGAAATCAAAGAATGGAAACAAAACTAGCTATTCAAATGAACTTGTATCTGTCACATATTTAGCAGTTGTTATTGTGGATGTAGCGAAATGATTGTGTTCCTAGCTCCAACAGTGCAGTAATTTCTTACAATACAAATACACGACAATAAACACAAATCTAAAAAGTTAAAGAATGGAATTAAGAAATATTTAAATATTAGGACTACCAATAAATACATGATGGGATGTATAAATATTATGGACAGTATATGAATAGAATATGTAGTATACATGGGATAGAATAGTATATGTACAATAGTTGAATAGGATAGAAAAGCAGGGGGATTTTGTTTAGTTTAAAAAAAGTGATAGTTTGTATGATTTTTTTCACCCCACTTTGTTTCCTTTTAGGGATCCTTATTATCCACCCGCGCAGTAGATAGCTTTATGCAAATCAAATGGTTGCGAACGCCATTATACTAGAGAAGAAGAAGAAAAAAAGAAAAAGAAGAAGAAGAAAACCGGCAAACTGGATGTAAGGATATATAAGTTATCCTGTAGGAACTTTTGTGCCGAATACATTACGTTGTTACAGGTGTCAAGCATATGGGCATGTGGCAGCAGTGTGTAGGAGGGAGGTTCCTAGGTGTGAGAAGTGACCAGAAGGGCATGAGACAAAGGAATGTGTAGCATTGGAGAAAGTAGTGGTACACTTGAAGTAGGAAGTTTACATACACTTAGGTTGGAGTAATTAAAACTTGTTTTTCAACCACACAAATTTCTTGTTAACAAACTATAATTTTGGAAAGTCGGTTAGGACATCTACTTTGTGCATGACATAAGTCTTTTTTCCAACAATTGTTTACCAACAATTGTTTACATTTATTTCAAAACTCACTGTATCACAATTCCAGTGGGTCAGAAGTTTACATACACTAAATTGACTGTGCCTTTAAACAACTTGGAAAATTCCAGAAAATTATGTCATGGCTTTAGAAGCTTCTGATTAGCTAATTGACATAATTTGAATCAATAGGAGGTGTACCTGTGGATGAATTTCAAGGCCTACCTTCAAAACCAACTTATTGTGGGAAGCTCCTGGAAGGCTACCTGAAACATTTGACCCAAATTAAACAATTTAAAGGCAATGCTACCAAATTCTAATTGAGTGTATGTAAACTTCTGACCCACTGGGAATGTGATGAAATAAATAAACACTTCTCTCAACTCTTATTCTGACATTTCACATTCTTAAAATAAAGTGGTGATCCTAACTGACCTATGGCATTTTTACAAGGATTAAATGTCAGCAATTGTGAGAAACTGAGTTTAAATGTATTTGGCTAATTTGTATGTAAACTTCCGACTTCAACTGTATGTGTTAATTGTAGGGGTGCCCATGGGGCTGGGGATCAGAAATGTCTCGTGCGAGGCAGGTTGAGGTTTCCAGGGTTAGAGTAATGCAGAAGTTGTCATATGCTGAGCTAGTGAAGAAAGTAGAGGAAGATGGGTCAAGAGGGAGGGATCCTGAGAGGAGTGCTGAGAGTAGTAGATCTGTACCAGTACAGAGGGATAGGCCAACAAGTGATATATGTTTTAGTAAGATTGGATCTTTATAATTTATAGCATTGGTTATCAACTGTTCTGCAGGGATGGAACGAAAGTCGCAGAAAAAAATTGGTTGTTGAAGTATTTGGGTGTGCGAGACTTGACATCTGAAGAGTTACAGGGTGTGTTAAGTGGTGGTGTCCCATCCTTTCAGGTTATTGGCCTGAGGTAGGACTAAATATATTTAAATAGTGGAGTAGGGTGGTGTCATGGCTAGGGCCATTCCCCCCAGAAATGTCAGGGAACTTGCAGGTGCCTTGGTGGAAGAGTGGGGTAACATCTCACAGCAATAACTGGCAAATCTGGTGCAGTCCATGAGGAGGAGATGCACTGCAGTACTTAATGTAGCTGGTGGCCACACCAGATACTGACTGTTACTTTTTATTTTTACCCTCCCTTTGTTCAAAGACACATTATTCCATTAAAGTTAGTCACTTATATGTGGAACTTGTTCGGTTTATGTCTCAGTTGTTGAATATTGTTATGTTCATACAAATATTTATTAAGTTTGCTGAAAATAAACGCAGTTGACAGTGAGAGGACGCTTCTTTTTTTGCTGGAGAACTCAGGTGGCGGTAATGCAACATATATTGGATGCCAAGCGCTATTAAACTTCATCAAAGAAGAAGAGGCACCGGCAAACCGGATGTTGATGCTGGCAAAAGCACAATCTTGGGTGATGTTATTTGCATTGCTTAGCTACTGACGCGCACACGAAGGCAACTAATTGTTATTTATGGACTCTTAAATAAAGTACAATTTTCGTTTTGAATTAACATTTCAAAAACAATGTTTTACCTTGTAGAGGACATTTGGTTTTGGAGGCAGAATGGCCCAGATTAATTAATGTTTTCGTAACCAAGTTTAGGTAGCTAACGTTAGCACGGGGTATTTTTCTTTCACATAAGTTACTAACGTTAGCTAGGTAATGGATTTTCAAAGAAAACATAATGGAATTGGAGATAATTCGTGCTCAACGCTCATTGTATATTTTGTAGCTAGTTGTGTGCGACACTGCTAGCTAGTAACCTTCATTTATCTGTGGCTAACAGCATCTTTAGCTAGTAAACAACGTCGTTCGCCCTTAGTGTTCGACAAGGCATTCCACACACAACTTCTCCCACCCGCAGTCGAGGATCTCCAAAACTCGGTCTTAACTTGATACCAATGCGTGGGATGATGGCTACACAGGGCAGCCCTGTCAAGAGTTACGACTACCTCCTGAAATTCTTGCTGGTTGGAGACAGTGATGTGGGGAAAGGAGAGATCCTAGACAGTCTGCAGGACGGATCAGCAGAGTCTCCCTATCCCTACAGCAGTGGTGAGTGTATGTAACTAGTTAGAATACATCAAATGTATACATTATATCAAATCAAATGTATTTATATAGCCCTTCGTACATCAGCTGATATCTCAAAGTGCTGTACAGAAACCCAGCCTAAAACCCCAAACAGCAAGCAATGCAGGTGTAGAAGCACGGTGGGTAGGAAAAACTCCCTAGAAAGGCCAAAACCTAGGAAGAAACCTAGAGAGGAACCAGGCTATGTGGGGTGGCCAGTCCTCTTCTGGCTGTGCCGCGTGGAGATTATAACAGAACATGGCCAAGATGTTCAAATGTTCATAAATGACCAGCATGGTTGTATAATAATAAGGCAGAACAGTTGAAATTGGAGCAGCAGCACGGTCAGGTGGACTGGGGACAGCAAGGAGTCATCATGTCAGGTAGTCCTGAGGCATGGTCCAAGGGCTCAGGTCAGTTGAAACTGGAGCAGCAGCACGGCCAGGTGGACTGGGGACAGCAAGGAGTCATCATGTCAGGTAGTCCTGGGGCATGGTCCTAGGGCTCAGGTCCTCTGAGAGAGAGAGAAAGAGAGAATTAGAGAACGCACACTTAGATTCACACAGGACACCGAATAGGACAGGAGAGGTACTCCAGATATAACAAACTGACCCTAGCCCCCCAACACATAAACTACTGCAGCATAAATACTGGAGGCTGAGACAGGAGGGGTCAGGAGACACTGTGGCCCCATCTGAGGACACCCCCGGACAGGGCCAAACAGGAAGGATATAACCCCACCCACTTTGCCAAAGCACAGCCCCCACACCACTAGAGGGATTATATGAAGTATAAACATACTAGTCAGTGTTTATTTTTAACTATGGAATCAAACTGGCCATTTGCCATTGTACTCTCCATCCTAAACTATCAATCTTGTTGATGAAAAATCAATCCCATGTAGTTTGAGGTTAAGGTTGGGCTGGCTGTCTGCTATAATTATGTTTGTTTTCTCAGGGATTGACTACAAGACTACCACAATCCTGTTGGATGGGAGAAGAGTCAAGTTAGAGTTGTGGTACATGTAGAAAATACTTGTCTAATACTTGTAGAAAACTCATTGACAGAAAGCTAAATGGAATCTAACAGGGTCATTCTTTGTTCAACAGGGATACGTCTGGACAGGGTCGATTCTGCACAATCTTCCGGTCATATTCACGTGGGGCACAGGTGGGTTAGACCCCTTAATTCCAAATGCTTCAGGTTCTAGGCTATATCATCTGTGTATTCAGGGACAAGTGGGCTGTTTACTGATTAAAGATGTATTGCTTGTTCATGTCCCCCCACTCCCCCAACCCACAGGGAATCCTGCTAGTTTATGATATCACAAATGGCTGGTCCTTTGATGGCATTGACCGCTGGATCCGGGAGATCGATGAGGTAAGCTAGTTTGCTGACGGATCATTTAACACTGCACGTCTGACGATGTGACTCAAGTCTTCATTCTAAACAGCATATCTGCCTCATCATGCTGCAGTAATAGCTCAAATGAAATC
Source organism: Oncorhynchus tshawytscha (assembly GCF_018296145.1). Classification (NCBI taxonomy): domain Eukaryota; kingdom Metazoa; phylum Chordata; class Actinopteri; order Salmoniformes; family Salmonidae; genus Oncorhynchus; species Oncorhynchus tshawytscha. The sequence continues at coordinate 15,459,728 of NC_056460.1, forward strand.
CACCATACCGGTTTGTAGATGGTAGAATCACTAGCCATGTAGAGCTATTGCCAGGCGGGCAGGCTGTAGTCTGAGGATCTGCTGTTGTTATCAAAAGACTCCCCTCTGGCAAACGGTTTAGGTCAGTCACGACCAAAACATCCCACAACCTTAGAAATGAATGACTGAGCACAGAATGCTTCCTTACGCGTCCTACAAATAGAATATTAAACAGAGTTAAGAGTGTGACGTCATATCAGAATGAGTACTTCACCCAATGTCACGTGCGACAGCTGTGAGCATCAAGCCACATCCCCTAACCAGCCATTAGCTGTTCTCCATCAGTTTATAAATGTTATTAAGCCGTGATGGCGAGCTGGGGTGTGCAGACAGTGATGAGGTTTGTTGTTACATTTGTTTAGTTATTGGAGCGGCATGGTTTAATTTCTCCAGTAAGAACAAGCAGGGCCAGTCTGACTAGGCTTCTCTGTCACGCAGCCTCTTGAGTGCCACTGCCAGAGAGGAAAAACAGAGCAAAGTGACAGTCATGCTTGCGTCTTTACAACACTGAAAGCCACTCAAAAGTTATGCCCCATGTTACCGGAGCTACCTTCTCCCTTCTCCCGTGAATTGGTGCACATTTTTATATCATATTTTCAACCATTGTAGCCGGCCGTTTTAAACTACTCGCGGCCGCAAGTTTTTGGTTTGATAACAAACAACCTTGTTTAGCCATGCTACCTGGCTGGCTAGCTAACATCATGGTACCTTGTCTGTGCACACATTTGGATAGCACCGGAAAAAGGGATAGATAGTCCTCTCAAAGAGATAAATGTATAATGTAAATGATAAATGTATTCTAAGCTAAATCAGAATCTAAAATCTATTTTTTCTTCTTCTGGTTATTCTGTTCCTTAAATTCTGTTTGGTGCCTAACTTTTGGTGTGTGTGTGTGTGTGAAGAGTAGTCTAAAGATGGTTTCATATAGGCCTAGTAGCAGCACCATTTCACCAAGAGAAATTCCTGGACATGCAAATGTATTTACAGAATAAAGGTGATTTCTGCTCTTCCTGTTTCCTTTCCTGCTTTGAGAAGGCCAGTGTGTTTCCTGTTCGAACAGGGTTTGTGTGTGATTTGATTCAAGGAATCGTAAACAAGCTGGGAGTTGTTAACAAAACATCCCCTTCTCTCAATATCATCCTCCTATTGCTTTCTCTCCTTTCCCCCAGCATGCCCCGGGGGTGCCCCGCATCCTAGTAGGCAACCGGCTCCACCTGGCCTATAAGAGGCAGGTGCCCACGGAGCAGGCCCGCGCCTACGCCGAGAAGAACGGCATGACCTTCTTTGAGGTCAGCCCTCTGTGCAACTTCAACGTCATCGAGTCGTTCACGGAGCTGTCGCGCATCGTGCTGATGAGGCACGGCATGGAGAAGTTCTGGAGACCAAACCGAGGTGAGGAGACAAGGGAAGACTAAAGTTACAGCCACTGTAGGGTCTTGGGTTGGGAAGTCTTAGGGTGCATTAAAACAATGGGAAAGGTCAAAGGTTATTGTTGGTGTGAGGAAACTTGGGCTTGTTTGTTATTTTATGTTGCTACCCTTCAATTCTTTGATTTGATTGATATATGGAATATATCTAAACTCAGCAAATAAAGAGACGTCCCTTTTTCAGTACCCTGTCTTTCAAAGATAATTTGTAAAAATCCAAATAACTTCACAGAAATTCATTGTAAAGGGTTTAAACACTGTTTCGCATACTTGTTCAATGAACCATAAACAATTAATGAACATGCACCTGTGGAACGGACATTTAGACACTAACAGCTTACAGGGGGTAGGCAATTAAGGTCACAGTTATGAAAACGTAGGACACTAAAGAGGCCTTTCTACTGACTCTGAAAAACACCAAAAGTAAGATAGCCAGGGTCCCTGCTCATCTGCGTGAACGTGCCTTAGGCATGCTGCAAATGTAGGCATGAGGACTACAGATGTGGCCAGGGCAATAAATTACAATGTCCGTACTGTGAGACTCCTAAGACAGCGCTACAGGGAGACAGGATGGACAGCTGATCGTCCTCGCAGTGGCAGACCACATGTAACAACACCTGAACGGGATCGGTACATCTGTACATCACACCTGCGGGACAGGTACAGGGTGGCAACAACTGCCCGAGGTACACCAGGAACACACAATCCCTCCATCAGGGCTCAGACTGTCCATTGTAGCGTGAGAGAGGTAGGACTGAGGGCTTGTAGGCCTGTTGTAAGGCAGTTCCTCACCAGACATCACCGGCAACAACGTTGCTTACAATCCCATCGTCACTGGACCAGACAGGACTGGCAAAAAGTGCTCTTCACTGACGAATCGCGGTTTTGTCTCACCAGGGGTGATGATCAGATTTGCGCTTAGTCGAAGGAATGAGCGTTACACCGAAACCTGTACTCTGGAGTGGGATCAATTTGGAGGTGGAGGGTCCGTCATGGACTGGGGCGGTGGGTGACAGCATCACCGGACTGAGCTTGTTGTCATTGCAGGCAATCTTAACGTTGTGCGTTACAGGGAAACATCCTCCTCCCTCATGTCGTACCCTTCCTGCAAGCTCATCCTGACATTACCCTCCAGCATGACAATGTCACCAGCCATACTGCTCGTTCTGTGCGTGAATCCTTGCAAGACAGGAATGTCAGTGTTCTGCCATTGCCAGCGAAGAGCCTGGATCTCAATCCCATTGAGCATGTCTGGGACCTGTTGGATCAGAGGGTGATGGCTAGGGCCATTCCCCCCAGAAATGTCAGGGAACTTGCAGGTGCCTTGGTGGAAGAGTTGGGTAATATCTCACTGCAAGAACGGGAAAATCTGGTGCAGTCCATGAGGAGGAGATGCACTGCAGTACTTAATGCAGCTGGTGGCCACACCAGATACTGACTGTTACTTTTGATTTTGACCCCCCCTTTGTTCAGGGACACATTATTCCATTTCTGTTAGTCACATATCTGTGGAAGTTGTTCAGTTTGCATGTCAGCTGTTGAATCTTGTTATGTTCATACAAATATTTACACATGTTAACTTTGCTGAAAATAAACGCAGTTGACAGTGAGAGGACGTTTCTTTTTTTGCTGAGTTTATTTGGAATAATGAAAGGGGGTTGTCTCTTGCTTGCTGGCTTCTCATTTGATGGGTCAAAGCGCACTGGGCTCTCCTCGTCATTGACGCAACAGCAGCTGTCCCGCCTGCAAAATAAACCAGCAACACAACTAGATTGTTGTCATGTCCTCTGCTATACCGTTATAGAATGTAATACAACATGACTATGTCCTTCCCTGTCCATCCCCCTCCCCACCAGTGTTCAGCCTTCAGGACCTGTGTTGCCGCTCCATCGTCTCATGCACCCCCGTCCACCTCATTGACAAGCTGCCTCTCCCCGTGGCCATCAAGTCTCATCTCAAGTCCTTCTCCATGGCCAACGGAATGAATGCTGTCATGATGCATGGACGCTCCTACTCCGTGGCCACCAATGCGGCGGGTGGCGGCGTGAGCGGCAACAACAGCAGCAGCAAGGGAAACCGTCTCAAACGCTCCAAGTCCTTTAAACCGCCGTCGAGACCCCCCAAGACTAGTAGCAGCAAAAGTAACTGTAACATCACCTAGTGAGGGGCGAGGGAGGAACTTCTGAGGCCTCCCATTGGCCCTAATGCTATCGCTGTATGGGGCGTTCAGGGTTCCCAATTTGGAGATGCATAAACGCACAACAGGAACTGTAAGAGCTGTGAGGGAGTCCAATATGGCTTTCACTCTTTCATAGTCCCCTATCGCCATCTTGTGGGTCGCCGTTAAAACCCACAGCTACCACCCACTGTGACCAGTAGAGATCGCTAGCTTGTAGTCCTAAAACCCGGAAGTGAGTTACCTCTGGTTCGTTCAGCCTTTCCTATGGGGAAAGAATGGGGTTTTGGGATAAACACTGAAAATAAGGTCAGAGGTTAACAGAGGCTTAGGAGATCTTTTACAGTACACTTTGTTCTATGAGATAATATCAGTCAGTTAACATGACCATTATTCATGTGCTTTTTTTATTACATAAATGCTTCAAAATTCACAAAGTGACTTTAGCTGATGAAGATGATCTCCTAGAACAAAACGTACAAGATCTCCTAACTCTGTGTTTACCACAGACCTTATTTTCAGTGTTTATCTAAAAACGACAGTCATTTTCCCCATAGGCTTTGTTCATCGAACCATGGCGGAGTTAGTGCCTACAAAAAGACATGACTATTTCTCTCCATACAGCCTCTTGGACTTCAAGCTGTGACTTCATCACTCACCTTACTGTCAACACTACAAGAGAGTATGAGGACTCTGAACAGATTCACTGGGTATATTTAAGTCAAGACTTATTGTACATACGTGGTAATAGGTCGGCTTGTTTTCCAGCTGATTTTTTTTTGCACTGACCTCTTACGTGATTTGTCTTTAATGTTTTGGGAGTTTGTGTTTGGGATTGTTTTATTATGCCTGTCCGTTGACTTTGTCCCTCTTCAATACTTATAGCCTATGTCTGGGTCGTGTTCATTAGGGCATGCGATGGAAAATGTTTTGCAGCGGAAACCGAAAATTTGAGAGGTTTTTTTTCTTGAACAAGCTCATGTTGTCCTTTCTTGTTTCTTTTTTATTTTTATTTGCTGCTTACAGAACATGACCCTGGTTTGATATGGCTCAGAAACACATTGAGTGATTATTCTTTCCAAATCTCACACAGATTTGCCAACAAATAGATAATGTAAAATATTGAAACTGCAGCTAATTTTTTAAATTGTATTATTAGCTCTCTGCACTCTGGCAAAGTATTTGTGTGTGTCTGTTTTAATGATTTTATTAGGAAGGTTAGTTAAGAACAAATTCTTATTTTCAATGACAGCCTAGGAACAGTGGGTTAACTGCCTTGTTCAGGGGTCGAACGACAGATTTGACCTTGTCAGCTCGGGAATTCGATCTTGCAACCTTTCGGTTACTAGTCCAACGCTCTAACCACTAGGCTACCTGCCGATCATCCATCTGTTGGCCTTCTTCTGTCTGTTGACTTGGGTCCTTGTCCTGTTTGGCACCAGAATGTATAACACCAGTCTGGTCTGTGCTCATATGATTGATTTAAAAGCAAATGGGGTCAAGCTGTTATAGCAAAGAGTCATTGTAGATTACACTGATTGCATTTCAGAATACCGTAATGGGTGCAATATCAGATTGCTCTCCCTCACTTTGCAGTTTAAAGGTATACTCAGCAATATGACGTAGATGCAGAAAGTAAACCGCATGGGGGGGAACTTCCATAACAACTAAGCGTGAGGCTCTACTTCTATGCTGTTATTGTCCCGTGGCTACCAGGCTGTGAACAGTGTGAAGTGGACACAGATACTGTGTGAGAGTGAAGTCTTGCATCTTGATCATCTCCATATCTGCCGTGCTGCTCGTGGCAATGCCATTTAGCTGAGTCTACCTTTTAATGCTGATCAGAGAGCCAATGGTGTGTTGATCCAAGTCTGTTTGCTCATTCATGGCCCTTTGCCCTGAGTGACCCTGTGAGTAACCAATATGTGCCTGGCTTTTTACCGGTATCATGATTTATCTTGAAGTATCAGTAGGATTTTTGGGGGATGCCGCAAAGGGCTAAAATATCTTTCATCTGAATCACTTTGAGGAGTGGTTATGTTAACTTGTGACTTACTAACTTTGGACTCCAGTAAACTTACATTTATCCACATAAAGCAAATTCCATACAGGCTTAATAAAAAAAAGTTAATATTCACCATTTTATTTATACCCATTTGTTTGTAAATAATATTCTGTTTTTTGTTGTCTTATATTTTTGTAAAGGACAAAATTCTTAGAATGTATTTACACTGAGACATTCCCTATGCTCACTGCAAGAGAGATGAAAACCAATGCATGACATTTCTCTCTGTTTCTACACCCTTTTATTAAATAAAAGGTCAAGGAAAATAATCATTATTCAGGGTATTATAAGCACTACCTGTATGTGGTATAAGCTGCTGAGTTGATTGTAAGGATGATGAACGGTTTTGCAAATAAATGTTGCTGCATAGTTGCCATGGAAATTAAACTGGTGTACCTTTTTATTCAAAATGATTTATTACTGAATAACTGTATTGTATACTTTTGATTAGTTGATTAAGATGTGCATATTTGTGTATATTTAGTACTTACCCTACTCTTCCTGGGAACCAAACAGGAACCAAACACAAAACACAACAAATAATATACACTGCTCAAAAAAATAAAGGGAACACTAAAATAACACATCCTAGTTCTGAATTAATGAAATATTCTTATTAAATACTTTTCTTTACATAGTTGAATGTGCTGACAACAAAATCACACATTATCAATGGAAATCAAATTTATCAACCCATGGAGGTATGGATTTGGAGTCACACTCAAAATAAAAGTGGAAAACCACACTACAGGCTGATCCAACTTTGATGTAATGTCCTTAAAACAAGTCTAAATGAGGCTCAGTAGTGTGTGTGGCCTCCACGTGCCTGTATGACCTCCCTACAACACCTGGGCATGCTCCTGATGAGGTGGCGGATGGTCTCCTGAGGGATCTCCTCCCAGACCTGGACTAAAGCATCCGCCAACTCCTGGACAGTCTGTGGTGCAACGTGGCGTTGGTGGATGGAGTGAGACATGATGTCCCAGATGTGCTCAATTGGATTCAGGTCTGGGGAACGGGCGGGCCAGGCCATAGCATCAATGCCTTCCTCTTGCAGGAACTGCTGACACACTCCAGCCACATGAGGTCTAGCATTGTCTTGCATTAGGAGGAACCCAGGGCCAACCGCACCAGCATATGGTCTCACAAGGGGTCTGAGGATCTCATCTCGGTACCTAATGGCAGTCAGGCTACCTCTGGCGAGCATATGGAGGGCTGTGCGGCCCCCCAAAGAAAAGCCACTCCACACCATGACTGACCCACCGCCAAACCGGTCATGCTGGAGGATGTTGCAGGCAGCAGAACGTTCTCCACTGCGTCTCCAGACTGTCACGTCTGTCACGTGCTCAGTGTGAACCTGCTTTCATCTGTGAAGAGCACAGGGCGCCAGTGGCGAATTTACCAATCTTGCTGTTCTCTGGCAAATGCCAAACGTCCTGCACGGTGTTGGGCTGTAAAGCCAACCCCCACCTGTGGACGTCGGGCCCTCATACCACCCTCATGGAGTCTGTTTCTGACCGTTTGAGCAGACACATGCACATTTGTGGCCTGCTGAAGGTCATTTTGCAGGGCTCTGGCAGTGCTCCTCCTGCTCCTCCTTGCACAAAGGCGGAGGTAGCGGTCCTGCTGCTGGGTTGTTGCCCTCCTACGGCCTCCTCCACGTCTCCTGATGTACTGGCCTGTCTCCTGGTAGCGCCTCCATGCTCTGGACACTACGCTGACAGACACAGCAAACCTTCTTGCCACAGCTCGCATTGATGTCCCATCCTGGATAAGCTGCACTACCTGAGCCACTTGTGTGGGTTGTAGACTCCGTCTCATGCTACCACTAGAGTGAAAGCACCGCCAGCATTCAAAAGTGACCAAAACATCAGCAAGGAAGCATAGGAACTGAGAAGTGGTCTGTGGTCACCACCTGCAGAACTACTCCTTTACTGGGGGTGTCTTGCTAAATGCATATAATTTCCACCTGTTGTCTATTCCATTTGCACAACAGCATGTGAAATGTATTGTCAATCAGTGTTGCTTCCTAAGTGGACAGTTTGATTTCACAGAAGTGTGATTGACTTGGAGTTACATTGTGTTGTTTAAGTGTTTCCTTTATTTTTTTGAGCAGTGTACATAATACCATGTCACCTGTTTCTGCCTCATGCTTCAGTAAACAGGAGATGGCTCCTGCCCTATGAGCTGTTCTGGCTCCTGCCCCATGAGCGGTTCTGGCTCCTGCCCCATGAGCCGTTCTGGCTCGCACCTACATAATACTGTGCAAATTAAAATACAAAATATATAACAAATATGTCTCTCTTCACAGTCCCCGTTGTGCCGGAATGTGATCTTTTATCTGGTTTTATTGGTAGCTTGAGTTTTGTGGTGATATTATTGGCTATTCAAAGCTTTGGCAATGTCAGTGCGCGAGCGGTGGGAATTTTTTGTTTGTCTTTGTCCTCTCGGACCCCTTGGCTGTCGGTATCAAGCTCAAGTGAAGTAAAACGGTGGGGGGTCTGAATTGATTAGCCGCCCCGGGGTTATTGGCTCCGCAGCCCCTAGCTCGCGGCCTCTCCGCAGCGGCTCTGAATGCCGGCGGTCAAAAGTCACGCGAAGGTTGAAGGGTCACGTTCAATGAAAGCGAAGGGAGTTTGCTTCTCATAGCCCTTTGAGCCGTGTGGAGACAAAGATGAGTCACACACTATTGAAAATGTGTCGCTTTACGTCTTGCCACCTGACCGTGGCATCTCTGAGCTTTGTGTGAATGATGGGTGTAAACTGACTGACGCCTCTAGACTTCGACTTGAACACAACCAAACGTAAACAACATGTTTCTATGCATGCACTATCAGTGTCAAGTTGCGCATATTTCTTGCCAGTTCTGCTGTGCGCGCCTCCTCAAAATGTTTGATTCTTTCTCATTCAAATAGCCTATCTAGTCTTATTAATCCCGCATTTAAAAAGTTGTCTATGTTCATGACATATTCATTATTTAATATCAACATTTTACATGTTCTAGATAAACTAGAATTACACCATAGTCTACTCATTGCGTAAACAACGGAATTAGACACTTATGTCAACTTATTTATCAGTGTGCATTTATTTTATTTGTTTTATTTCACCAGATAGGCCAGTTGAGAACAAGTTCTCATTTACAACTGCGACCTGGCCAAGATAAAGCCAGTGCATGGGTTCACTAGCAAACAAAAAGTACCTCCTGTTAGGAAACTTCTCAATCAATGCCCATTTATATGAGCATTATGAGCAACACTTCTAGAGTTTTTGTCTGGACGCATGAAACATTGATGGATTTCTCACCGGAATGTTTGGCCCAGTGCGTACTGTTGTTGGGACAGCTTGACAACACCGCCCTATCAAGATTCCTTTGATGTCTTTACAATGTTTGTCCAGTTGCTTAGCGCATGGTGCTGCTTCATAAAAGTTTCAGACACTGGACAAGCATGGGGGCGGTCAGAGGCGCTGCCCTTCATACCTCTAGTCACACCAACACCGATATTGCGACTCTCTCTCTATCTCTTTGTGTAGTGAGTTGACTCCGCACGCATTGGAAGTCAGCGTAGATATAGCCTGATTTTTTTGTTGTTGTTGCAGTTTTCTGTTTTAGTCTAACGGTTTTGCGATTTTTATCAAACCAGAGTTGATTCACAGATTTTATTTTTGTCCTCTTATTCGAGGCTACTTGTTGAATCAATGTACAGCGCAGAGGGAGATCTTTTTGTTGGACAATGGTTTATTCATCTGAAATTTGAGAACCGTTTCTCTTGCGTGGCGAGCGACAAATTGGCACTTGTACCCAGATTGGTTACGCACAAACTGGATGGCTGCATTTGAACAAAATGGACGTATTTTCCTGAGGGGCTGCACGGAAGTTATGGAACTTGTTGATGGATGACTTTCATGAAAGTTCCTTTTAAAATGAATATATCTTCCCTCAGCTGTCGAGGGGTTGGAGGTGGAAAGAACGTGGACACAAACCAGCCAAAAGCACTTATATACCCAAAAGGACTCTTATCAGGACGCGTTGGTTGGTCCTCTCTTGTGTTTTTGGTTTGCCAATGCGTCTTCCCACAACAGACGTGGAGTGCAAGTCTAGCTGGTTCCAAAGTGGAACATCCAGGAGTTTGTCCCAACAAGCTGAATGCTAACCTTTGGGTTGATGCACAAAGCACCTGCGAACGGGAATGTGAAGTTGACGAGGTGAGGCATTTATATGTATTCAATATTTAATTTCACAATCCATTGTCTGTCATTTGTTTACGACAAACTTAAACAGTTGTAAGGATATGTGTTATACTGTATGACTACACATCCATTACATTTACTTTTTCTTTTATTAGGCCTACCACTTGGTGTTTGTTGTTTTTAAATATACTATGTATTTTTACCTCAGTAAATGCCTGTTGTTATTCTCCAGGACTGTGCTGGCTTTGAGAAATGCTGCACCAATGTGTGTGGACTCTTCAGCTGTGTGGCCGCCCGTTTCTCTGATGGCACCCCTGCTCAGCCGGATGGCCAGGGCGGAGGAGAGAAGGGCTCCGGGGGCCAGGGCTTCATCGTCACCTGCCAGGGCTTCATCTGCAGCCAACAGGGGGCCACCTGCGACATCTGGGAGGGCCAGCCCATCTGCAAGTGCCAGGACCACTGCGAGAAGGATCCCAGCTTCACCTGTGCCTCCGACGGACTCACCTACTTCAACAAGTGTTACATGGATGCTGAGGCGTGTACACAGGGTGTGACACTAACTGTGGTGACCTGCCGGTTTCATCTATCTGGGCCTCAAACAAGTCCACTCCCCCAGGACACAACAGCCAATCCGACGCTGACGTCCTTCCTGGAAGACCCCATTCCCCCAACGCTCTTCTCCAACCCCAGCCACCAGTCGGTCTACATAGGTGGCACGGTGAGCTTCCACTGCGATGTAATGGGTGTCCCGCGGCCCGTCGTGACCTGGGAGAAGCAGAGCGAGCGCCACGAGAGCCTGGTAATGCGGCCCGACCGGATGTACGGCAACGTGGTCATCACCAACATTGGCCAGCTAGTCGTCTACAACGCCCAGGTGTGGGACACAGGCATCTACACTTGCGTCGCCCGAAATGCAGCTGGTGTCCTCCGCGCCGACTACCCTCTCTCTGTCATCCGTCGGACCGAGGACGACATCTTCTCGGAGGACCCCGAGATGGCGGGAATGCCCATGGGGCCCCCGTTTTCACCCGCCGACTGCCTGGCGGAGCTGGACCGGCGGGAGTGCTCTGCCGAGCGCTACGTTGACTGGTACTACGACGCCGAGCAAGGTACCTGCCTGGCCTTCTCCAACGGGGGCTGCGATGACAGCCGCAACCGCTTCGAGACCTACGAGGAGTGCCAGGCATCCTGCCAGAGGGAGGGGATGGGGATCTGTTCCTTACCTGCGGTCCAGGGCCCCTGCAAGAGCTGGGAGGCCCACTGGGCCTGGAACTCCCTCTTAAAACAATGCCAGGCCTTTGCTTATGGCGGTTGCCAGGGCAACAGCAATCGCTTTCGATCCAAGAAGGAGTGTGAGGCAAACTGTCCGCAGTCCAAACGACGAGCCTGCAAAACATGCCGGGTCAAAGGTAAAATCGTCCCGAGCCTGTGTCGGAGCGATTTTGCCATTGTTGGTCGATTGACGGAACTGATCGAGGACCTCGATTCTGGGATCGCCCGGTTCAGTCTAGAGAAGATCCTCCGCGACGAGAAGATGGGCTTGGCATTCTTTAACACCCGCCACCTGGAGGTGACCCTGGCTAAGATGGACTGGAGCTGCCCCTGCCCCAACATCACCATGGAGGAGGGCCCCCTATTGGTCATGGGGGATGTACAGGACGGCATGGCCGTGATACACCCCGACAGCTACGTCAGACCCATCTCCGATAAGAGGCTGAAGAGGATTCATGAAGTCTTGGAGAAGAGGACCTGTGAGATGCTGCAGAGGTTCCGGGACTAGGGGCTCTATTCGATTCGTATCTCGGAAGTTCAGCGTTGCAGTGCGATTTAAAGGCAATTCTCCCGCATTAGAGGAGACTGCATTCACGGTAAACACTGCAAATGTCGGCTCAATAGGAAATTAGCTTCACATTTCTATCGCGCAATCTAATGCTTCAGCGAGACAGATTGAATAGAGCCCTAGAACTGATCACCTCAACTTGGGCTGTTATAGCAAGACTAATATACAATGGCATAGCCCTACAATGACATTTTCTGAAATGGAACGCACCCTACAGGTTGTGAGTAACTCTTCAGTGGAGTTTGTGCCATGATGTCCTGTATCAAATTACAGTGCATTTCTTTCTGACACTGTTTTCATTGCCCAGAAAAATCAAGCACTGACTTTTCAAACAATGCCAATGTTGTACATAACACAATCAAATCAAGATGTGTAAATACCATTATTCAAATAGGTTTATTCAAATGTAATGTTTCATGTGTAAGATAACTTGTATTCAGTGTAACGTGCCGTACTGTTTTCTAGTGATAATTCTATGCTGAAGTGGTGTAATGTTTCTCCTTTTTTTTAATCCCATAACTTCAATGCATACTTCTTAATGGTAAATTAATTAATTAATTAAAGTTGATTGAAAAAAAATGTCATACTTTTTTCATACACTTTCCTGATGTGGGTGTCATGCAAAAGCACCTTTCTACAACAATCCTATTCATTTTAATCAATAAAAGTGAGCGCCATACATTTTGAAGTTACCAAATCACCTATGAGGAAATGACTTGTGTAGATTGGAGTTGGATTTGGCATTGATTCAAATAAGGTATCAGTTCAGGTTCATTTTCAACCAAGTGTTAAATATCCATTACTGGTCATGTTATACCCTGTACAGACAGGAGCGCGATGGTGCATTTGTGATGTTGGAATGGAACCCCAGAGAGGGCAGTGGACTTCACACCAGACTCTCCTTCCGGAACAGAAGGCACTTGTTGTTAGCTGGCATGTCAACCTAACGTTACAATGACAAGAGAAAGTGGTTATAAGCCGACATCACAAAGTATTTCACACATTTTGAAGTAAGAAATGGGTCATGGATGTTTCAATGTGGCATCTTTTGCTATTTGAATACATTTGGTCTGACAGTTAATTTAACATGTTTGTGTTACTTACGCAGATCATTGGGTTTCATTCACATCGTTATGAAAATCCTAAATGACTGATATTTGGAGTATCGCTTCTTACCATTTTCTCCAGGAACAAGCCACTCCTCTCTGCCACAGACCTGAGCAGGGTGACGTCCCTTAGGCCCCACTCTGGATTTCTATAAGACATTAACAGTTTGAGTTATTTGCTTCGATAATGTGTGGTCAAATAGCAGATATATTCAGATTCTGGCATTATTGTAGTTCTCACTTACCTCGACCTTAGACTGAGGTCAAAGTCGATGTTGCTTTGTGGAGTGATCTGCCCATTTAACGCATAGGGCTAGAGAGACAATATTAGAAGACGCAAGACAAGTTCATGAGGGCAATTTCACAGTGAGTTCGAAATTGGACTCCCTAAAAACACGGCACTTCGATACAAGTGGCTTTTAGTAGCAGTTTAGGAGAGCATTTTTCCTAATCCTTTCCCTAACCTTAACCTAATTCTCCTCACTTGCTACGTACATGTTTGAAACCTGCTGCGTAAGTTCTGCTAACCTGCAATGAAAAGGTATATCAAAGTTGCATATTTTTAGGGAGTCCCAGTTCTAAATATGGGAAATACACAAATATTGCTTCCAACATCCTTTCTTCTACATGCTTATTTACTGCCAACATCCAGTTGAGGATATAGTCAACACTGTCCTTGTAACACCATTATAAAATACCCCGTATGTCAGCAGTACTCCTTGTGGTTTCAGGATGGTTCCCGCTCCTTTGAACAAACCCTGTGGGTAAAAACATAACATCACACGATAATGAGTAGTGTAATAATGACTAGTTTGCAATAAAAGTATCATGTATCATTGGTTAGTGGACCATTAACTGTGTATTTATAAGAGCATCTCTATAGACAATATGTAGGCCAAGACAGTATTCACCTCAGTGCAGGCCATTGGGGAGATATGGATCATGTTGATGTTGAGTACCAGGTCCAAGGACTCGGGTTGGATCCCACCCCAGTTTTCACAGGGTAGAGAGGCGTCGAGGTGGATGGCAGGTTTCACGTTCGGCAGGTTGTGATGCGCTCTGTATGCGTCTATACTGGTGGCGGGACAAAATAGATCATTCTCATTGTAAGCATCAACAACAAATAATAGCTGCTGATATAGGCCTAAAGAAAGAGTTAGGCCTACTATTATTATCAACGTGAATTCCTAGTAACCTATTTTGAATAACAGTCAGCTTTGGATTTTGGGAAAAACAACTCAGATCTGGACTCACTGAACCGTTATGCCTAACGTTACCATATTATGTATTCATTTGCAAGCTAAAAAAAAAACTCTTTAAACTCACCTGGCTAAAGATTGTCGGTCAAATTCTGACGGCTGCCAGGTAATATTTCGTAAACCCTGTGCGAAGTGGGTGACATGTTGCCCCGTACCAGACGATATCTCCAGTGCATTCAATGGCTTCGCCGTATCCACACTCTCACGGAGCACCGCAAGGATGGGTTCCTTATTTCTCTCGGCGGCAGGTGCATTGAGCATTTGGGCAACTCCTGGATACACTCTCCGCGCTAAAAGATGCAATTGTTTCCACCACTCCAGTTGAACTAGTTGGCTGTGCAAGTTAGTCACAACAGAGCTCTGAACAATATCGCCTCAGGACTATAACAATAGTAATCGACTTCCGCGTTGTGTCACGTGATTAACACGTAACCCGGCCTAGTGTAATAACTGCAACGTTTTAAAAAGCTCACAATGTGCATTTTTCCTGAGATTGCAGTTCCTTAGGATGGAGTAGCAGGGTGATTCTTCAACTACAGGGCACTTCTATGTCCTCTTGGTACATTTTGTGAATTTTATTTAAAAAAAAAAATATATATATATATTGTTGTTCTTTAAGTATTATATTAAATTCACACTACAATCACTCCAGATTTTTTTAACACCTCTCTGTCAAGTATTTTAGCTTCTTTTCATATGCAATTTATACCACAATTTCACTGTTTTGCCCTTGTCCCTGACGCAGATTTTTGTGGTTCTACTATGTTTTGCTATTAGAAATCATTAATAATTACACATTATAAGGTTATCTACTCTAGAAAGAGTCAATTAAATGAAATATATATCAATATTTATTGTGAGTATGCCTTTATATTGTTTTTTTTTACACAAAAATGTCCACCACGGGGGGAAAATTCCTCATTTAATAATGTTTTTTCAAGATAATGTTTATTTAGTTACCATGGAAACGTATTGAGACACTGAAGCACATGGCTGCAGCAGACAGTTGTTCCTGATGTGATGTCCAGAAGTTGAAGAAAAATCTAGGTAAATATTGCTTGTGTAGAGAATGTTATTTATTGTCAGCCATTTCCAAACAAGCTATAATTTATTTAATTCGTGGTAGAATTGAGATGTTTTTTGTATATTTGATGTATTTAGTGTTAGCTATATGTTAGCTGTAATACTAGCCAAAGCATGCTGAGCAGCCTGTCATTTTTCTCCAATAACTGTAGAAGCTCATTTCCATCACAGTCATTTCGATCACAAACTTAACTGTGGTGGAAATGACTAAAGTCCCTTATGTTATTAATTTTATTTTTTAAATTTATTTTTAACTTTAGGCTTATTTAATAATGTTATAAATGAGTTTATTCTAGACAAGCCTCCAAGGTGTGCACAAGTTAAGAACTTAAGTAGTTAGCCATTAAAATAATAGATATATTAATTGTTTTTAGAAGATGCCACATAAAACTGCACAGAGGTCACAGACATAGAAACCAAATAAAAAATGATCCTATACGATACCAGTAACAGCTGCAAAAAGACAGGGAGAGATACTGGAAGAAAAAAGAGAAGGGAGAAGTGAAATCTCTCTCTGAGCTTACAAAGGGACAACAAAGAAGTAAGAGATGACAATGGAAATGCAACCAATGGAATAGAAGACAGACTTTAAAGAGAACAGTTGCTACGGAGACCAACCTATCAGCCAACACACCACCTCAGTCACCAGATGACCTGCAGCCAGAACATGAGGCCAACATACCTGCCCCTAACTTACCTGACACTGATGCATGCCCTGATACCCCTTCCTCATTGTCTGCAACAGGAATGAGAAGTCGAATAATTGCTGCAAGGAAAAAGGTTGGAAAAGGTTGCTCAAAAACATACAAAGATCTTTGCAAGGCAAATGTCAAACTTGATAAAGCTTCAAGGAAAGCTGAGAAATACCAAAAAAAGGTATGATCAACCGATGAAGAAAATGGAGAGACAAGATTCCCCAAAGACAAAGACACAACAGCTAATGGCGGGAACTCCGAAGAACTTGAGAAGGATTTTATTGTTTCAAAATGCCATCATTGCAGAGTTAAAGCCAAAGTATAAAAAAAACGTGCAGTGCCAAGGACAAACAAGTGGCTTCAAAAATGCTCAGAGGCAACATCCTGCGACAGTATGGCCTGGTCAAAGCTGCAAACAAAGAATTTAGATTTTCAGCAAAAGCAATGAGGGCAAATGAAAACAGGCCATCAAGTCTTCAATACTCCAGGAAAAAGTAGTGTAACAGAATTAGCACAGCCACAGAAGAGAAAACCACTCGATTCTATGAACGTGATGACAACAGCAGAGCAACAACAGGGAAAAGGACACACTAACGAGGAACAAGAAGAAAAAGCAGATGCACTTCTTTTCAGACATTTAAGAGGGAATATTCAGAGATTCAAATGTCCTACTATGAATTCTGCAAAATATGTCCTCTTTTGGGTTGTCAAGCCAACAGTCCAAGATGGGGACACATGCCTCTGCAAAACCCCACGCCAACCTCCAGTTCATGTCAGACAAACTACAGCACCACAAAAGGATCAGCTGCAGCAACATTGAGAAAGTTATTGAGTCTTTGTGCTGTGAGAACCTGAAGAAAGAGCGCATGTACACAGAGCGCTCCCTTTGTCAAGCCAAAGAGCATAAAACATCAGACTTTGATGCTGTTGAGCAGACATGGTGGCTTGGTTGGGAAAACAAAGCTGAAGAGAGAGGAAGAACAACAACTAGGGGAAACATGGAGAAGTTCGCATTACATTTGACAGTTAAAGAAAGGGAGTGTGGCACACTGCAGATTCTACCTCGAGGACCTCTTCAAAGGATTGAAAGAGAAGTTGGGGAAACAGGTGTACAACATTCGACACCAATACTCCAAACTGAGAGAATTAAAAGAGAATCTGTGGAAAGAGGAGATCATCGTGCAGATTGACTTGGCAGAGAACTACCTGTGTAAATACACCAGTGAAATCCAGGCAGTTCACTTTGGTGATTCTCACAATCAGGTGAACCTCCACACCTGTGTTGGATATACTACAAATGATACAGTTCCCCTTTGCTCACTGAGCTGTTCACTGAGCATTTTCAACTATCATTTTCAACTAAAATGGATGTTTAATGATGGAAATGGCTGTCTGAGAAAAATGTAAAAAATATATAAATTCCTGAATAGTAGGATCGCAGCCATGATCAAATATGGTTTCTAGACAAATCAAAGACAATTATATTACTGGTAAAATGGTGTTTCATTAAGTTTTCATTTCTGAAAGCTTGCAGGGACAAAATGCCCGAAGTTGCAGAATCATCCAGCAAGCACAGTTAGGAGCACTTATGAGAATTATTTTATCAGCTGTTTCGAAGGGATGCCCATTTTAGGAATCCCTGTAGGAATTTCTACCCTATTTCATGAATAATCATTTGATATTTCATGTGTAGGCGTCTACGGCAAAGTAGGTCTACCATCTCATTTAAATTACTGTACCGTTGGCGCTAGGAGCACAAGCATTTCGCTACACCCACAGTAACATCTGGTAAATATGTGTATGTGAACAATAAAATTGGATTTGATTTAAATGTGGGTGATGAAATAGTGAGATGTGATTATTGTACTTGCCTTTGAGTCATGGTATTGAAATTAAGACTTGAAAACTTCAAAAGCACCTATAAGTAGAAGAACAGTTATTGCATTAACACAATAGGAAATCATTCTGATGTTTGCTTCTCTTTTAAACAATGTTGGTACTATGTTGGTAATGGTTGGTACTACATTGGTATTGACATTCACAACTCCCTGTTTCTATTGCAGAACTCAATACAGGACTCTATACATGTAACTACAAACTGCTTGTCATCAGCACTGAGTGATTTCCACAGTCTTCATGTCCTCCATTTTGGCTCTGTACATTGTCCATGTGTCCCGGTGCCGTGCCGTTAGTGGACCCCTGCCCCAGGGGCGGGAAACTGACATTACGCTCCAGTTCTGGGTTCAGACAGAGGAAAGTCTGGTTCTTATCTTTATTATTGCTGTTGTTACTAGTAGTGGTGGTGACTACCGACTCGCTAAAGATAGTGTCTGAGAAGACAGAGTCTAGGTTGAACGGGGTGCCACCGAAGAGGGATTCCTGGCAGGTGGATTTTGGCCGATCGGTGGCTACCTCTGGGTCTCCTGGGGTTTGCTTGGTGGTGGTGGTTGATTTTCAGTGTCTGGTTCTTCCAGATTGTTCTGCTTGTTCTGCTGGCTCATTGCGGTGATCTCCTTTGAGACATGACTGAGTCATGGTATTGAAATTGAAACCTGAAATGTTGTGCTGGCTACATCATGTAGATGCTCTGTTACATCATCAGCAGTGAGTGGACAACTCAGGAAAAACGACTGGCTCCACTCTGCAGCCTCTGGGATGTTCATATATATCACAGTACAATGTTACCTGAACAAATACTCTACTACACATGTGTGTGGAGCCTCAGTCATATACCATTGAATTGGCAGAAAGTATTGAGCCTTCGTCAAAAATACTAGTATTTTCTGATTGTTCTTGGTGAATGTCAGTTTTGTTTGATAAGTAACAGACAATAGGACTCAAGCGTATATCAAATTGTCCTTCTGTTTGTCTAACCAACATATAATGCCGAAAGCCAGAGCCGTGTATTGTAATAGAAGACTGCCTGTACATTTCTTTAAATTCTCTATTCGTAGCATCCTTTTCTGAGAGCTCTATTTCACTCAATAGTCGAATATGGTGATTTAAAAAAAAAAGTTTTCTGAATGCTTTGTACACATGTGCAAGTGTGTGTACAAGGCACTGAACTGGAGAGATAGGGCAGAATGACTATAGGCGCGGGTACGCCTACACTGCCCAGGTGAGGAAAAGTGCAGGGCTGAGGACACTCATTTCTGTGACAGTGCGCACGTCCCGCGCTTTTACGCACGGTCTCTTTGCAGTAATGCATAAACGTTGTTATGGTGTTATGACACTAGCTTACTCTATATTTTATAATCAATTAAACATAAGAAATTAAACTGGTTTACATTTTGTTGATGGCTATAGCTTGTGGTAAAGCGAATTAGAATTCCATTCTGATTCGAAACAATGTGCAATGACGTGTTCCATCTCTATGCGACCGAGAGGGTCACAATGCCGACGCTTCACATGGAACTTCAGAACCCAAGAGATATGTCCAGAACTCTCAATAAATCGTCAGTTCTTGATCGACAAACAACGAGAGAGACAGCATTATTATGGCAAGCTTTTCATTCATCTTCCCTGAAGACAGACGTTGTTCCATTAAGGAGAACGAAGTCAATTCAGGTATGAACAATAACATACATTTCCGTCTTTAAATACAAATATTAATTGAAGGTGTAATTCCTACTGGAAAGGGAAAAAAAACAACATAGAAGATACGGCTTTAGGGGTTTGTTGTTAGTTACCAAACAATGTAACCATGCGAATTGAAGTTTTCCAGCTGACAATGGTTTTATTTTGGCCAATGAAAATACTTTATGTCCCAATTATCTCTCCTTCCACCCAAAATGTGCACTTGTTCACTTCCCTTTACTGATTTGAAAGGAAATGACTGGTATATTAAATATGGCTAAAACTCGACCTAGCCCCTACTAGGCAATGTTTTTAGATTTGTGGGAAGTGGTGAATGAGTGCACACTTCAGCAGAAATGAGATGTTATTGGGATGCATGAAGAATATGAAGAATATCCCTTGCTTGTAATGCTGAAATCAGTTTAGTTAACCCTGTGTTGGTGTTTCTTTCAGGGTGGATGTCAACGGTGACCCAACTCAACGCCCTTGGTGGTCCAGAGTCAGAGAGTCAGAACATTGTTCAGAGCTTTGCAGAGGTACTTGGTGACAAGTACCACTACGTGAATGCCATCGACAGCTCTCTACTCTGGACTGTTGGGTACACCCCCTACATTCCCCCAGCTCTGAAAGGAAGAAGCTTCCCTTCTGTCGAGAGCTTCTTCCTGGATGAGTGGGAGCCACTGACACTCCTGCAGACTCCTCAGGTTCTGTCCACCAGTGTTTCCATCGAGGAAGACAACCTGATCCAGTCTGCTGCAGGCCTAGTGTCTCAGGTTCTGTCCACCAGTGTTGCCATCGTGGAGAATGAACTGATCCAGTCTGCTGCAGGCCTAGTGTCTCAGGTTCTGTCCACCAGTGTTTCCATCGTGGAGAATGACCTGATCCAGTCTGCTGCAGGCCTAGTGTCTCAGGTTCTGTCCACCAGTGTTTCCATCGTGGAGAATGACCTGATCCAGTCTGCTGCAGGCCTAGTGTCTCAGGTTCTGTCCACCAGTGTTACCATCGTGGAGAATGACCTGATCCAGTCTGCTGCAGGCCTAGAGTCTCAGGTTCTGTCCACCAGTGTTTCCATCGTGGAGAATGACCTGATCCAGTCTGCTGCAGGCCTAGTGTCTCAGGTTCTGTCCACCATTGTTTCCACCGAGGAAGACAACCTGATCCAGTCTGCTGCAGGCCTAGTGTCTCAGGTTCTGTCCACCAGTGTTACCATTGTGGAGAATGACCTGATCCAGTCTGCTGCAGGCCTAGTGTCTCAGGTTCTGTCCACCAGTGTTACCATCGTGGAGAATGACCTGATCCAGTCTGCTGCAGGCCTAGAGTCTCAGGTTCTGTCCACCAGTGTTTCCATCGTGGAGAATGACCTGATCCAGTCTGCTGCAGGCCTAGTGTCTCAGGTTCTGTCCAGCAGTGACGCTAGAGTGAAGGATCGTGATGATTCCACACTGAGAGACTCCAACCAACCTGAGGTCCATGTGGCTGATGTCTCAACCAAGAGAAGTAGACTAGTCATCACTATTTCTATGTTTTCAACCGAGAGTGGCAATGCTTCGGTCCATGAAGTTGATGCTATTGCTACCAGCCTGGAGCACTCTTCTGAGAAAATGTCGACCTCTACCGCTGATGGCCACATTGTTTCATCCACTGCTGTAGCCAATCAGAAGAAAACAAGGGGTGGATTCCTCTCATCTCTACGGAGACTGTTCACAAGAAAGAACAGGATGCCTGTCAGTAATACTTAAATAGTCTTTTGTACTGTAATATGTTATCATTTATTAACTATTGTTATACTAATATTCTGTGTTAATGGTTCTCTTTAAAATATTTTTCTCTATTGTCTACTTGTCTGTTTTTCAGGCTAAAGTGGCTTCCAAGAAGGAGCACGTTCACTTGGTTGACCGCCTCAATGCTGAAGTCACCCACTGAGGACACTCACTCACTGCTGAAGGCATCCAGAATGATGCTTCTGTTTCTCCTCAACGCCACCTACACCCCTGCCCCTCTCCCCCACACCAAACCCTACCAGGGTTGAGGTGAATTCCAGATCAATTCAGTCAATTCAGCAAGTCAACTGAAATTCCAATTCCAATTGTTTCTCATAGGAGGCAATGAGGTAAATTTGAATTGCTATTGGAATTTCAGTTTACTTACTGAATTGACTGAATTGAAAATGAATTGACCCCAACCCTGATCCCCAAGCCCCCACCCCATCCATTTCTATCTTCAGTAAATTTTGTAGAATTTTATTTGAAGTTGTTTTGGATCTTCATTAAAACCACAATACATCTCTAATGAGGGTCAGTCATGTTACACATCTAGATTTATCATCAAATATTGTAGAATTCAACAACAAATGCAGTGGTTTAGCAGTTCAACTTCAGTACTTGTCAATGAGTCACTGCACTGTGACCTTCAGAAACATGTAACATTGTGGAGAAACTGAAAATTTTGCTGACATTCGGTTACAATGTAACTACACTGAACAAAAATATTAGCGCAACATGTAAAGTGTTGGTCCCATGTTTCATGAGCTGAAATAAAATCCTAGAAGTGTTCCATATGTACAAAAAGGTTATTTCTCTCAAATGTTGTGTTTACATCCCTGTTAGTGAGCATTTCTCCTTTGCCAAGATAATCCATCCACCTGCCAGGTGTGGCATATCAAGAAGCCAATTAAACTGCATGATCATTACACAGGTGCATCTTGTATTGGGGAAAAGAAGAGGCCACTTTAAAATGAGCAGTTTTGTCACACAACACAATGCCACAGATGTCGGAAGTTTTGAGGGAGCGTGCAATTGGCATGCTGACTGCGGAAATGTTCACCAGAGCCGTTGCTAGAGAAGTCAATGTTCATTTCTTTACCATAAACTGTTTCCAATGTGGTTTTAGCAAATTTCGCAGACCACACCAGGGGCTGAGGAGTATTTCTGTCTGTAATAAAGCCCATTTGTAGGGAAAAACTCATTCTGATTGGCTGGGCCTAGCTCCCCAGTGGGTGGGTCTGGCTGCCAGGTGGGTGGGCCTATGCCATCCAAGGCCCTCCCATGGCAGCACCCCTGCCCAGGACCTAATGAATTTATTTCAATTGTTTTATTTCCTTCTGTGAACTGCACCTCAGTAAAATCTTTCAAATTGTTGCATGTTGCGTTTATATTTTTGTCTGCACATTTTGTTGAGAAGGACATGCGTTCTCACTGATTACTTCTAGAATCAGAAATGAAAACAGACTCAACTAAATATATTAAAGGAATGAAAAGGGCTTTATTCAACGGTGGCTCCTGAAGTCCCTGCACACATTTACATTTACAAGGATCCATCTTCACTGAGGACAATCTCAGTATCTGATTTTAGCAGAGACAATGAAGCAGAGACAATGAAAAGCAAACAAATAAACAAACCAAACAAAAACTCAGTCCCCACATGACACGACACATGATATGATATGTGACATGACACACGACCGAAGAACCATATTGGTGCGTTTTTCCTAATCAGATGATTACTGATTGTGTTTGTTGTTATAAGTTCACTGTAATGTCCAACGTTCTGAACTGACATGGTAATGTAATGTACATGTTGTCTACTAGTCTGTATGTGATATCAACACTCTGGACAGAGAGCTATGGCTTTTTGGTTGAAGGATTTATGTGTATAACTAGATCTACTGTATAGGACAACAAAAAGTACATATGAATAGGGAGTTTAAGCATTTGTAGATTGACACGGCCTATTAACACAAATATCAACACAGGCCTATAAATACTAATAAAAACAGAATACTGAAAACTTTTGTCAAACAACAAAGGAAGATTGTCAATGTGCTTTTTTGAAAACAAATAACTTATTCCCTAAAAGTACATTCTATTTACATCTTCATTTGGACTAAATATAAAACATCTGTACATTAGAGAAACAAGTATAGTATGTGAATGTGTCTTGGTATGTTTTCAGTTCATCTTATCATTATATACAGTCTATAATCTCAGCCCAAAAACAGAGATCTTATAATACTGTATAACACAGAGTTATAATGACTTGTGAAAAGTGCCTAAAAGCAAAACATCACTACTTCAAAAGCACCTATAAGGAGAAGAACAGTTATTGCATCAACACAATAGGAAATCATTATGTTTGCATCTCTTTTAAACAATGTTGGTACTACATTGGTAATGGTTGGTACTACGTTGGTAATGGTTGGTACTATGTGGGTACTGACATTCACAACTCCCTGTTTCTATTGCAGAACTCAATACAGGACCGTATACATGCAACTACAAACTGCTTGTCATCAGCAATCAGCACGGAGTGATTTCCACAGTATTACTCTCACAGTCTTCATGTCCTCCATTTTGGCTCTGTACATTGTCCATGTGTCCCAGTGCTGTGCCGTTAGTGGACCCCTGCCCCAGGGGCGGGAAACTGATGTTACGCTCCAGATCTGGGTTCAGACAGAGGAAGGTCTGGTTCTTATCGTTATTATTGCTGTTGTTACTAGTAGTGGTGGTGACTACCGACTCGCTAAAGATAGTGTCTGAGAAGACAGAGTCTAGGTTGAACGGGGTGCCACCGAAGAGGGATTCCTGGCAGGTGGATTTGGGTCGATCGGTGGCTACCGCTGGGTCTCTGGGGGGTTTGCTCGGTGGTGGTGGTTGATTATCAGTGTCTGGTTCTTCTAGATTGTTCTGCTTGTTCTGATTCTGATTAACCGTGTCCGTCTCCTGATTCGGGCTCCCATCAGATTCCATGATAGGTAAGGGATCTACCTTCGCCATCACCCTAGAGTCACTGTTGACACTGGATCGTCGCGAGGAACCCTCGGCTGTTGAGATGACGCTACTGGCCCGGGGTAGAGAGGCAGGAGACCATGGCCCTCTCAGACGCACCTCCTTCCCCAACGGGGTGGAGAAACAGTTGAGACACCCAGACACCGAGGAAGATTCACCCTGGACGTAGAGCACCGTGGTCGGGGACATGGCTGAGGCTCGGGTGGTGGTGGTCTCCGGAGCTTTGTTCAGACCTAATCCAGATCGACGTAGTACGGCTGTTTTGGGGACATTCCCATCGGAAGGGCGCTGGGGGGCTCTGCTGCCGCTGGCGCACCTCCTGAGGACACTCCTTCTGGGCCAGGGGTCCTGGGTGCTACCCACCTCCCTCCCCCTACAGGGAACTGAACCCTGGGTGTTTGCTATGGCAATAGGTGAGGAGTTCTTAACTCCTACCCTCTCTCTGTGTTTGTTGCTGCTGGTGTGTGTTAAGGAAGTGGATCGCTGCTGTGTGTGTGTGGTCGGCGAGGGGTTCTGCCGTGTGTGTCGGGGGGTGGAGGTATCGCTAGGAGGAAGGCAGGAGGAAGAGGAGCGGCGGGATGACGGAGGCGGCTGGACTGGGCTACTGCCGTTGGACCAGGGTTCGTTGTCTAGGCTGAGGCTGAACTCTCCACTGCTCTGGCTTTGGGCACGGCTCGGCACGCCATTCAGACCTGGGGGAACCGCAGAGAGAACGTCTCTTTAGGTTACACCAATAGCAGGCTACACTCTTGATTACAACTGTCTGGAAAATGTATGCATTTTCACAATGTATTTAAAACATTTTTCATGTCAAATAAATATAGCATAAGTGACAATACAAGCTAGTAAATGCATGTATCATTATTTCTGCCTATAGAGGGCAGTATTATCAAGCTGTTCAGACTAATGCCTTCTTTGAGCAAAATAAGAGATTCACTTGAAAAAAGGCCATGGTAACAGATATTGATTTATTCTTCATGTGAACCCCTTATACACCTGCATACATTAGTCTGCATCACAAATGGCACCCTATTCTCTTTATAGGGTTCTGGTCAAAAGTAGTGCACTGTGTATTGAACAGGGTGCCATTTGGGAACCCTCAAATAATGAGTTAGCGGGATGTTGTTTACCGCGGTTTTGTAGTTCGTCCCCGTCGTCAAAGTCAGCCGCCACAGCACTGTCATTACAATCCTTGTCTGTGCAACACAAAATGGCAGGGGACAGAAAATGAGACGACACGGTATGGGGTATCCAGGAGCGAGGGGGTGTTGCGGTCAAACTGGTCAGGTTAAAAGCAAGAGAAGCATATGGGAAGTGGTAGTGTTCATTCAAACAAACGGAATTGCTGATGTAGGAAGCAACACAATCCCTATAGAGATGTTGTAGCTCAAACCCCTTGGCAAATGTACCCTTGTAGCATGATTCTTAAAACTAGCAGATGAAGATGTCAAATGGAAGGAGGTAATATGGATGGTGGAATCACTCTACCTGTCAAACATCGCTCATTGCCATCAGTGACAGCGGCAGCAGCAGTGGTGGTGGGATAAAACAAAGGAGTGGTGGTGGGCTGGTGTTGATGGTTGATGATGGACAAGATGGAGTCGCTCATGGATGAGGTCATAGACTCCTTCCTGGATCTGTCATTTGTGACCCCTGACCCCTCTAGCTGCTCAGGGTCCTGAGACAGGGTTGAGGGGTACACCAAGTCATTCAGTTTGTCCAGGTCATTCAGGGCTGGGGCTAGGGGTGGAGGTGGAGAGAGATGACTTGAGTTGCCTCTGGTTAATGGGGAAGTCCTATATTTTCTTTCCCTTCCTGTCTTTCATTCAAAGGAGAGAAGATTCTACACGCTTCACTTGAAAAGTATGACGTTGATCAATAACTACAGTTTTAGCCTCACAACCTCCGTCAGAGTCTTCCTGCCTTCCAGCAATGTGGTCCTGAGAAACAAAAACATTCTGCAGTACCAGTGTTCTGCAATGCAGCATTCCCCTGACCACGTGGGCAACTCTGCAGAACGGCATGGAGAACAGAAGAGTGGCAGATGCTTATGCTAACAGCGAGAAAGAGTGGGTATGGGTATCAAAATTGCAATATATAGCAATATTATGGCTGAACTCAATCATAGGAAGGATGCCAAGCTGCACACTTCGCAGAACTCTACACGTAATTCCAAGAGTATTGTCTCTGAGGATTTCTGCTGCATTCATTAAAACAATGGTAGACTAAAGAATAAGGTAAAGCATTGTTCACTAGCCTGGGTCCCAGATCTGTTTGTGCTGTCTTGCCAACTTCGTATGGAATTGTCAATCCTAAGAAGTTGGGAAGACGGCACAAACAGATCTGGGACCCAGGCTAATAGTTCGCTAATGATGAGAAAATAGGCAGGTCGCAGCCAAGATGAGGTAGTCACGAGACATCGACCCATCATGTTTCTTACACACGGAACGACGAAAGAGGGACTTGACTTTGTCCTTATCCTTCAGTCTGTTCCTCATAAGGGGAAAGATTTTCAGAGTGGACACTTCACAGTGTGGGACAACAAGGGACAGGGGAGGGAGAAACAGGGGAGAATGAAGGGGGCGGGAGAGAACACGTTAACACACACAAAACAGACATGGGGATAGACAGAAATAGACAAAACACGAGTTTGGCCTTATTGAGGGAAGGATCCACATAAAGAAACATGCAGACACATCCGTAGTGCAACACTAAGTAACAAGTGTTTCTGCATACACTGTCTGTCATAGAAACCCACGTATACTACACAGCCCTCAAACTACACTCTGGCCCTCCAAGCCAGTTCCACTGCATTTTTTAATTGTTCCCCTCTAATCAGGGACTGATTTAGACCTGGGACACCAGGTGTGTGCAATTAATTACTATGTAGAACAGAAAACCAGCAGGCTCTGGACCTCGTAGGGTCAGAGGTGAGCTATCCTGCTATACAGGGTAGATACAGACAGAGCGGCCCTACATCTTACCACTTCAGAAGTCAAGTGTGTATGATGATTTCCTACCCAGGAGACTCCTACACAATGGCACAGCAACAGATGAGCTTCCAACAGATTATTTTTATTCCTTCTCATAGATCTCTGTGTAAAGAGCCTGGGAGGCGGTTCTATCTTGATACAAATAGGAAGAGTCTGTCTTGTAGGGCCGTCAAATAAAGATGTAGCAATTGAGTGACTTCTGTCTCCCTGTCCAATCAGTGGTGGCTGGGGGAGGTTCCCTGCAGTAACTGGCTCCGCCCAAATCTTTCTGTTCTATCCCTGATGACCGTGGCTGCGGGGTCGGCCATGGCGGGGGAAGGGGCCTAGCTGTCACTCTCTCTTCTTGGCCTATAGCTCGTAGCAGGGTGGGTGGGCCTGCGGTGATGGCGGAGCGTGATTGGACAGCCCGTTTCTGACTGGCCTATCAGGGCTCTCAGACGGGACCAATGGGAGGGGATAAGGAGGTCATACTCACTGCTGCTCCTCCGGGGGGAAGTGGTGGACCCACCCGAGCCGTCCGAACCCACGAAGGAGCCGTTGTCCTGGCAACAGGAAGCAGAGGGCGAGGTGGGCGGGAGGGCCTCGAAGGAGCCGGAGCGTGTTGGGGTGAGGGAGCGATGGTGGTCAGAAGAGGAGGCGGGGCCACAACGCTCGCGGCTCCTCGGCTTCATCAGCTTCCTCATCTTCAGGGCGATCCAGTTCCCACGCCTCGGGAAATATAATAGATATGTTAAAATCGATAAAGAATAGAATGAACTTAGTCCCTGATGTGAAAATTGTCTTAAAAATAAACAGGTAAAACTAACTAATACTGTATCCAAACTAATAAATCTTGCCACTGTCAAAGTGAATTGATTTCCTCTCCAAACGGCACTGTACCTCCGTGGGGGTGAGGGGTCATAGAACTTGTACTGGTCCATGATCTTCTCCTCCAACTTCTCCTTCTGTCTCCTCAGCTCATTCAGCTTGTCTCTGAGAGAGAGGAGAGAGAGAAAAACACTGTTTCACACAGAGAGGTAGCATCAACAGAAGAGGTGTCGCTGCTGCAAAGATGGCTGGTGTGTTTACGTCTCAGAATAAACTCTGACTGAACTGTCTCAACCGTCACACTGTCGCACCTGGCACCTTTAAACACCATCAAACCCCAAGGTCGTATTTATTAGGCAGCAAACGGAAAGAAAATGGACTGAAACAGTGAGGGACTACATGTACTCGTCCAATAAGGAACTCTCATTTCCATTTCCCGTTGCAAAGCGTTTTCCGTTGCATGCCGCAATGAATACGACCCAAGTTAAAAGAATGTGAATGTTATATTTCCATACTTTCCTACATATTACACATAGCTTAGTATGTCCCATATGTCCAGAAGATAAACTCAAAATGGGGGAGAATTATTCCATATAGGCCAACGTTTATGCTAGCAGAGAGAGAGGATTTTTTTTTTTTTTAGGTCAGTCAACTTTTTTTTTCTAAACTGGCACTACAGATGGCAGACGACATCAATAATCCATGCTCTGTCAAACTCAGAGGCCCAGTGGTTTTGGTGCTCTAAATATGATGGGATGCACTGTGTTTTTGGTGCAACGGTGCTCTATAGCTGAATCAATGCCTTTTGTTTTGTGCTGCTCTGGAATGCCTTGTGTCCTATGTGAAGCCCATTGTTTTAGCATAATGTGAATACATTCCATAAGTCGATCATTATGAGAAGAACTATACTGTGGCTGTAGCTACTATTGTACAAACTCTGCTCTTATATACTGTAGATATACTGTACAGAGTCTGCTGCTTGTGGTGGAACATCTATTTCACTTGGTTCAGTTAACTTCGAATTCAGTCCATTAACCGCAAGTTGGATTGCAAGGGGTTAAAGCTCTACAACTCGGCCTTCAGCCAGATAGACGGGTCCCTTACATGTGCTGTCTCTGTTCTACGTGGAACAGGTCCTTGCTCTCCATGGTCTGTTCTAGCAGGGTGCGGTTCTGCAGCATCAGGGTCTGGATCTGGTCCAGCAGGTGCCGGTTCTCCTCCTCCAGGTTCCCCTTCAACTGACTCAGCAGCTAGACACAAGAGCACATAGTATATGTCAATGACTTCTTTAATGATAGAATCACTACAACACATCAATCTGGCACTAAAACTGCTTTGAGAGCAAATGCGAATGCGTATATCCTCACATAGCCTCTTCCTATAGTGCTTGGGGAATATAGAATCCAATTACTTTGCCAGCAATGCTGTAACGACCCTGGGTTAATAAGGCTGGAGAATCGACTTTGCCACACGAGCATTCTTCTGTGGCACAGTCGATGGCGCACTGGGCTTCGGGTCAGAAGGTGGAGGGTTCGAGCCGCATTCCCTGACTGTTTCATTACAATACGATCAACAAAACCTTCAACTGTACAGAATATTGGATTTTTTTAGTTTTGATTGATTAAAATTGATTCTTTTAGGTAAATATATTTTTAATTATAACTCAAATTAACCTGGATGGGGAAAGTATTATTAGAAACTGGGTGGTTCGAGCCCTGAACTTTGATTGACTGACAGCTGTGGTACATCAGACCCCATTTCACGGGTATTTTACTGGTCTAATTACGTTTGTAACCAGTTTATAATAGCAATAAGGCACCTCGGGAGTTTGTGGTATATGGCTAATATATCACTGCTAAGGGCTGTATCAAGGCACTCCACGTTGTGTCGTGCTTTGAAAGAGCCCTTAGCCGTGGGTATATTGGTAATTTACCACACCCCCTCGAGCCTTATTGCTTAAATATATCCTTCATACCTCACACTGGTTGGTAAGCTTGGTGCTGGTGATGTCTAGCTGTTGGTACTGCTCTCTGAGCTTGTTGAAGTCGGACTCGAGCTTGGTCTGCTCCAGCTTGGTGCTGTTCAGCAGGGTCTTCATGTTCTTATGCTCCGCCTGGAGCTCCTCCTGATCCTTCAACAGCTGACGGTACGTCTGGTTCAGCCTGGGGGCACATAGAAATATACATAGAAGAAACACTCTGACAAAGTAAGGCGAAAACATATTGATAAGAACGACAGTTAGACAAGCAAAGTTCTCTGAATTCTAGGTAAAAGCTATCGGCCTGTAACTATCTTTATTGTGAGCTTATGTGTGTGGTGAGCTATGCTGTGTGTAGAGGGAGTCTTTGTCATCTTTAGGAGATGCTGTGTGTGTGTGTGTGTGTATGTTATGCTATGTGCGCCCCTCACCAGTCCTTCTCATCCCGGAGCTGTCGACACTCTGAGGCGGTGGTCCTGTGCTGCTCCTTCTCCACAGACATCTTGTCCTGCTCCTCTCTCAGAGCCTTCTCCAGACCCGCTAGTTTGGCCTTCTGCTGCAGCAGGGTTTTGTACCTACAGCAACACACCATCGTGGTTACTTAGAGAGCTTTCCTATCGATTGCTGTTTTCGTTGTTGTTGCATGGATGGGAAATGAGTGTCACAGCCATTGATGAGTGTCTTTGATAAAATATGAACGGGTAGAACCTATATACTCTAGTTCTAAAATCCACATGATTTTTCAAGATCCATTTGACTTGGTGGCACAACAGATATCCTCATTGTTGCACGAGAACATTACATAGCTACACACAAAAAAAAAAGTACTTTTATGTTGAGAGGTGGAATTTAAGCAACCATTACTCAAGCATTCAAATTGTATATCATGAACCATGCCAGAATCAGAATGGCCTCTGGTCCCCTTCCTCTACCTGTCCTCCAGCGTTCTATGCTCCAGCTCCAGAGTGCGGTGGGCGTTCTTCAGACAACCGTGTTTCCCCATCAGGGCCTCGTAGTCCATGGCTTGTCTCTCGTGCAGCGCCGCCAGCCTCTCGTGGTCCCTCAGGAGCTGGTCGTGCACGCCGCGCAGCTCCTCGCGCTCACGCATGGCCACCTCCTTATCACCCTCGGTGCTGGATTGTTGGCATTGGAGCTGAGCGTTCTGGGCCAGGAGTGATGCACTCTGGGAGTTCAGAGTGGACTTCTCCACCTGTGGATGGATAGGCGTGGAGATGATTATTATGCATGAAAAGGTTGTAATTCAAAGGTATGAGTTTATACTGTATAAGATGAAATACTACTCATACCATGTATGAAAGGACTCTATAGGAAGTGGTTCACATTTAACAAATCAACTAAAGTTGCATTCAAACTGCTTCATGTAACACCAGCCTTACAGTATCAGGTTCTACTAGAATGACATTATAGGAGGCAACTTGAGTGGGGTCTGTCCTAGGTATAAAAACAAGATGAATCCAATTCAGAATGGATATCTGCACACAGATTTAACTTCAAAATAAAAGTACTAATTTCAAAATAAAAGTTCATATTTTGGAAGCATTAAATCAGTGTGTGGGTATTTCTGTATTTTGAGTATCTTATCAGTATACTAGGAGTATATTAGTATATCAGGAATGTCGCTCCTCTAACCTGCAGGTTAGCGTTGTGTGTCTGGAGAGCCGTGTTGTTCTCCTGCAGGGAGGCGGTCTGTCTCTGCAGGGCCAGGATCTGAGCCTGCAGGCCGTCTGACTGGGTCTCCAGCTGTCTGAGCTGGACCTGCAGTGCCTGACGCTCTGCCTGCAGTGTGGCATTCTGCAGTAGGGGAGGAAAAGAGGGACAAGTCAATAAAACATAGAAAAAATGTGAAGCTGGTGTTGATCCATAGTAACAGTATGGTTGAGATGGATAACATTTGTATTAACGTGGCAATGTAATGTAATGAAATAATGAAGCGTCTGCTAAATGACTAAAATGTAAAGTAGGTTTGATTTCTATCATCCCATAGTCATTATTGGGAGGCCTTTAAACAAAGTCAGATGCATTTCAGAAAATATAAAAATTGAAATAAGAGCATCAAATTTAGTGCTTAGTCACAACATGATGACATAAAGTTCTCCACTCACGTTCCTCTCCACCTCGATGAGGCGGTCCTTGACCCTCAGCAGCTCCCTGGTGGCCTCCTGGCTCTCCCACTGCCATTCGCTTACCGCCCTGTCACTCTCCCTCTGAGGGGTGGGGCTACGGGCCGCATGCTCCTCCTCCTCCCTCTGCAGTAGGGCTTCGTAGTTCAGACGTACCTGTAGGGGGTCAAGATCGAGGCCATTTTTCAACTTCGGACTTCAATATGCTTTGACAAAGAATTCCAATGTAAAAGTGAATGAATGTAGACAAGGTATAGTTTCCCTTTGAAACAGAGGAACTTTAGGCCAGACTCACAGTCTTGAGCTCTTGACGTAGCTGCTGGTTGAGGGTGGAGGACTCCTGCAGACGAGCCTCAACGGCAGCCATCTTGTCTTCTTTGATCTGCAGGGACCTCTTCAGAGACGACTCCAGCTCAGACTCCAACATCTTGAACCTACTGGGGAGAGGGAAATAAAATAAATGGGGATTTAGAACAACACGTGGGGGAGGGAAAAGTAGACATATTTTTCTGTGTTTTGTCACTGATTATAATTGATTTCCTTGAGAAATAACTCACCAATCTATTGTTGTGTGTATAAAACAGCCATTCACAAACTTGATTGAAGATTTGTGTAACTATCACCCAACCTGGTTTGTGGGGGGTAGACTAAATCAGTTGCATGAACCTCGCTGTGTCCAGTGTTTTACCTGTTGTCTGGAGTTTCCTCGTCACTCTGTGGTGACGTGTCCTGGTTGAGGACTCTCATCTCCAGCTCGTGGGCCAGCCTCTCCAGCTCATTCTCCCTCTGCTGGGTCTTCAGCTTGTCACTCACCAACTCCTACAGAGCAACGACGGTCAGACATATCCGCTTTTTGTATCATCACACATTTCAGTTCAGTGACTCCTCTTGCTGCCATGTAAAGCTCTTGTGACCAATTACTTATTTATCAATTACCTCTTTATCAGAGAGCTGTTAAATCAAACACAATTGATATATATATACATGACATGTGATCTAAATCTCCACGACTTCAAGCTCGCTTAACTTGATCTTTCCATAAGGAAACGTACAAATCTGTCAAGTCAGGCACACTGAAATACATGAGTATCACACATAAGAAGCTAATGCTGATCTGAGTGGCTTCACCTCTCTCAGGGTGACCAGGGCCCTCTGGTTGATCGCTCCCTGCTTGGCCAGCTCTCTGTTATCCCTCTCCAGCCCCTTGACCCTCTCCTCCACCTCCTTCAGCCTCTCCACCTCCTTCCCCATCCCCCTGTTATCATTTCATAGAAATATAAACCATTTATCAGGTGCTTTAATCCAAAGCAATTTACAGTACAGTCAGGGCACACATTTTTGTATATTGTATTGTATATGAGATACATTTGTATACGAGTGCATACTTTTTTATACAGTTGAAGTCGGAAGTTTACATACACTTGGTTGGAGTCATTAAAACTTGTTTTTCAACCACTCCACCAATTTCTTGTTAACAAACTCTTGTTTTGGCAAGTCGGTAAGGACATTTACTTTGAGCATGACAAAAGTAATTTTTCCAAAAATGGTTTACAAACAGATTATTTCACTGTATCACAATTCCAGTGGGTCAGAGGTTTACATACACTAAGTTGACTGTGCCTTTAAACAGCTTGGAAAATTCCAGAAAATGATGTCATGGCTTTAGAAGCTATTTGTCATCATTTGAGTCAATTGGAGGTGTACCTGTGGATGTATTTCAAGGCCTACCTTCAAACTCAGTGCCTCTTTGCTTGACATCATGGGAAAATCAAAAGAAATCAGCCAAGACCTCAGAAAAAAAATTGTAGATCTGCACAAATCTGGTTCATCCTTGGGAGCAATTTCCAAACGCCTGAAGGTACCACGTTCATCTGTACAAACAATAGTACGCAAGTATAAACACCATGGAACCACGCAGCCGTCATACCGCTCAGGAAGGAGATGCATTCTGTCTCCTAGAGATGAATGTACTTTGGTGCGAAAAGTGCAAATGAATCCCAGAACAACAGCAAAGAACCTTGTGAAGATGCCGGAGGAAACAGGTACAAAAGTATATATATCCACAGTAAAACAAGTCTGAAATCGACGTAACCTCAAAGGCCACTGAGCAAGGAAGAAGCCACTGCTCTAAAACCGCCATAAAAAAGCCAGACTACGGTTTGCAACTGCACATGTGGACAAAGATCATACTTTTTGGAGAAATGTCCTCTGGTCTGATGAAACAAAAATGGAACTGTTTGGCTATAATGACCATCGTTACGTTTGGAGGAAAAAGCGGGAGGCTTGCAAGCCGAAGAACACCATCTCAACCGTGAAGCATGGGGGTGGCAGCATCAACTTGTTGTGGGGGTGCTTTGTTGCAGGAGGGACTGGTGCACTTCACAAAATAGATGGAATCATGAGGATGGAAAATTGTGTGGATATATTGAAGACATCAGTCAGGAAGTTATAGCTTTGTTGCAAATGGGTCTTCCAAATGGACAATGAACCCAAGCATACTTCCAAAGTTGTGGCAAAATGGCTTAGTACAACAAAGTCAAGGTATTGGAGTGGCCATCACAAAGCCCTGACCTCAATCCTATAGAAAATTTGTGTGTGCGAGCAAGGAGGCCTACAAACCTGACCTTGTTATACCAGCTCTGTCAGGAGGAATGGGCCAAAATTCACCCAACTTATTGTGGGAAGCTTGTGGAAGGCTACCCGAAAAGTTTGACCCAAGTTAAACCACTTAAAGGCAATGCTACCAAATACTAATTGAGTGTATGCAAACTTCTGACCCACTGGGAATGTGATGAAATAAATAAAAGCTGAAATAAATAATTCTTTCAACTATTATTCTGACATTTAACATTCTTAAAATAAAGTGGTGATCCTAACTGACCTAAGACAGGGAATTTTTACTCTGATTAAATGTCAGGAATTGTGAAAAACTGAGTTTAAAAGTATTTGGTGTATGTAAACTTCCGACTTCAACTGTACATGTGATCCTAGCGGGAATCAAACCCACAACCCTGACGTTGCTAGCACCCCGATCATACCATGGTGACCATTAGCATCATACCTGTTCTCTCTCTCCAGATTAGCCACCCTCAGGTTGCTCCCATCCAGGGTAGAGTCCTGGATCTCTGCCTGTTGCCTCAGCCTGCGGTTCTCCTTCTCCAGCCTCCTCTTGTCTCTCTCCAGGCAAGAAGCCTCCTGCTCCAGGGTCTGCTTCTCCTGACCTAGCTGCTCCATGCGCCGCGAGGAGATCCTCAGCTCCTCCAGCCCAGCCTGCAGGATCTGGTTCTCAGCCTCCAGCTCGTGGACCTCGGCCTCCAGCCGATGGAGCTTCCGGCCTGGAGGGGAGTGGATGTATGGATGGAAGGGTGTGGGGGTGGGGTGGATGGATAGGTGGTTGGATGGATGGGCATGTGCGTGGGTAGGTGGATGAAAAAAAAAAAGTCTGAATTAATATAGGCTACTTCATTAATCACCAATCATCAATTATTAGGTTTGCCGGCATACAGAGCAAAACAATCAACAAGCATATGGATCCCTGAACAAATAAAGTGCATCACATTGCCCATTCAATGCCCCTGTATCTAACGCAACAGAGCCAAACGCTACAAAGAGACAGCAGTACCACAACATTCTCCCAGAAGACCAACCTGTGTTGTCCAGGGCAGCCTGAAGCCGCTGGTTCTCTGTGTCCAGGGCTCTACACTTCGCTTCCAGACGCTCTGTGTGCTTCATGGATGAAGAGAAAGCCCTTGTCTGCAGCTCCGTGCTACTGTTCTCCCGACGTGGACTCTTGTTCTTAGAGCAGGGTGAGGTATCACGAGTCAGAGACACTGAAGCGCCTGGTTGAAGGAGATTGCGGGTGTTGTCTTTAGCTTCTGCTTCCAGGTCAGCCATGGGGTCACTCAGATCGCAAGACTCTCTGTCTTCGAGTTGGCCTTTCTCTTGCTTCTGAAGGTCCATCTTCTCCTTGAGGGTCTCGCTCTCTCGCTCCAGTCGGTCAATCTCTCCTTCTAGGTCAACCGACACTCCGTTGCACTTTGGGTCCCTGTGATGTGATGTGTCTATGTCAATGTCACAATCCTCTTTGATGACCAATTCAGACTGCTCCCAGGAGGTGTTGTCTAAACTGCCAAGGTACTCTCTAACCACCTCAGCCTAATAAACAAGGAAACACGACCAACATTTTCACATGGAAATAGCACCGTTCACTGCTATAGTTCAATAGAGTCGCCGGAATCCGAATGTGTGGGTTGATGGTTGTATGTGTGCTCCCTGAGCAGCTGTGTGTGGCTATTGTGTTCATGTTTGTGTCGTGGTCCCTGGCTAGTTACCGTGTTCGTGGGTCGCTGGCCGTCCCTCCGCATGTGCTCATGGTTATGGTTGTGCTGCGGTCCCAGGCTGAGGTCAGCAGCTCTCAGTTCCTCTATGGTCCTGAGCAGGCTTTGGTTCTCTCTCTCCAGCCGCAGCAGACGACTCCTGGTCCCCTCAACCACCTCCTCACCCAGAGACTTCTGACCTGAACACAACCATCAGACCGAAAGGATGACAGGAATACGAACTAGCTGTTACATAACCTCCACTATGAACAGACACGTGAGATAATGACTGACTGACTGAATGATCTTATTGAAGTTATCCTTTTTGTGCCATATAGAATAGCCCATAACGTTAGAATGATATTTCACGTGTCAATTCTCTTCCCATAAGTTACAACAGCTCCCACAGGGCAGAGGAAGTGGGTAGAAAGAGTCTGTCAGCCTTTACCCTGTGAGTTGTCGGGGCTCCTGGACAGCTGCTCCAGCTCCCATCCCAGGTGCTGTGACTCCTCCATGCTCCTCCTCTGGGCCAGCTCCAGGGCCAGGTTCTCCTCCTGCAGCTCCTCCATGCGCCTCCTGTCCACCTCCTTCTCCTGGGAAGGGTCGAGAGAGAGAGAGAGGACGAGGGGGGAGATGACGTTGTTATTCTAAAGATATTCAACTTCCTATTTCTCGATCTGATCTTCGTTGAACGTATGACCTTTTGACCACGGCACACACATGTCCCCAACATAATCCAAGCATGTATGATCCTCTTTGTCCATCAACCTGTTCCATCGCATGTATCTTCCAATACACATCCTCCCCTGCACTAAGACCAGTCCCTTCCCCATCCTTCCCTTAACCTTTAACCTGTTTCCCCACAATGTTGATATTGACCACCGTTTACATACATGTAATCCACTGCATAATAGTCCATGTTTTCTACCTGTTCCAGGACGTGGACCCTGGCGTTGAGCAGCAGACTGTGTTTCTCTAGCTGGTGTAGTTTATCAGAGCGGGCCCTCCACCCCTCCAGCTGCTGCTGCAGTACAGCCTTGGTCTCCAACAACACAGAGTTATCCTCCTTCAGCTCCTACAAGATGAGACACAAATCAAGGCTGTTACAAACAAAGAAACCCCTGTCGGGTACATGATAACAGCAGATTTATGTCAATTGTTAAATGATGAAATACGTGAAGTATTGTTTGAGATCTAGCTAAGTTTTTTGCAAAGTGCGATAACAGTCATTTGTAAAACCTTAACAATTTATTTGAAATATTAGTAGCTGTGGTGTTTTGCATTCTGAAACGTTCGGATATAAATTTAACTGAGGACAAAATTCACATTTGAAGGTAAAACCGCATTTTGTTTTCAATGTGGCTGTTGATCATGCTATAGTCAGAGTATTGAATGTGTTTCTCCGTACGCTACCGTACCTCCACTTTGGCCTTGTAGAACTCCATGTTGTGCAGCTTCTCGCGGTATCGTCCCACCTCGCTCTCCAGCTTGTCAGCCCTGATGGCCCTCTCTCTCAGGGCATCCAGCTCGTCACGGTACGTACGGGCTGACCGGGCCTCCGCTAGCAACACAGAGTTCTGATACGGACACCGACACGGGAAAGAGTTTTGCATCCATGGGACACCGTCGTGAGGTAAATAAACGGCAAATGTTCTCTCAAGTGGGGAGAGGAAAATGCTGGGAAGTAGCTCCTGTCTTAAAATACATCTACAGTTTAAACAAAACTATCTACACTGTATTTATCTTTGGAAGATTAAAGTCATTGAATTTCATTGAATTTCTGAGAGGTTTCCCTGACCATGTAACCCAGTTGATGTAGAAACATGTTTTAGGCATGAAAATAAATAGGAAATCTCTCATTCTCCTTTCAGGAAAACAGATTGAGGAACTCAGGAGATCAAGCTGCAGCTTTCGTACTGTTGTCGAAAACGGTGTTGAGGTGTAGCCACTGTCACTAGCTAAGCACTAAGGCTTGATCTACACTAAAGCATAGTGTACATTCATCTGAATAATCTCTGATAGAAGTAAGGATACTGTGTGTCATGTTACTGAGGGTTAGTGAGGAGGTCCATGTGTGTGTGTGTGTGCGTGTGTGTGTGTGTGTGTGTGTGTGCGTGCGTCACTTCTCTCTACCTCCTGTTGAATCCTCTTGAACTCAGCCTCCATGTTCTCCAGCTCCTGTCTACAGTCCAGTACCTGCTCACTCTTCTCCTCTCTGAGTGGGAGGGAGGGAGGGAGGGAGGGAAAGAGATGGAGAGGGATGGTGTAAGTATGCATAGCTTTTCTTAATGATGCCGCACAAACGCATGCACGCCACACGCACAGTCCCGACTTCTACCCCCCATCCACTCAGACAGATACAGTAGGTCAAGTCATACAGCCATTATATACAGCTCTTGGAGAAGACATTTAACATGTTCAATTTAATATTATATAAGAGAACCCTTTGAAGAACCCCTTTTGGTTCCCTGTAGAACCCTTTTGGGACCCTTTTTTTTTTTAAAGAGTGCAGATATGGGATGCCTGGCTCCTGCTTGCTTGGCCACATTCCACCACACACTGCAGCACCCAGACCATCACTTCCTCCACCCCCAGTTTCTCTGGGAAGTAGCAACATACTGGCCAGTACTACGGCATGACTATTTTTTAGAACCCTAGGAGAAAAGCTTCTCTCGTACATGTTTTCTCACAAACCTATCACTTTGTTGACATCAAGTGTGCACTACAAACTAAAGCATTTCTAGGGACAGAACAGATAGTGTTGGGTTGCATTATGAGGATACTGTACAGCCCGGGGGCTTGAGTCAGCATATCCCAGTTAGACAATGAAAGCGATAAAAGAGAGAGATGAAGGGCTGAATCAGGTCTGGGGGGTGGCAGAGGGCGAATGTGGGACAATGGCGATGCAAGGCCTTGGTGGTTCATGCCAAGGCAGGCCAGGGAGAGAATCTGGGCCAAACTATCCCCAGACACCTTCTCCTGTATCCATTAAGGAAGACTCTCTCTGTCTCTGTCTCTCTCTCTCTGTCTCTCTCTCTCTCTCTCTCTCTCTCTGTCTCTCTCTGTCTCTCTCTCTCTCACTTACAGAATTTGCTTTCAATTAAGTCTTAAAAAACGAGTTGGTCTTATTCATGCTATTTCAAATGTTGTACAGAATATAAAACAAGGAATTAAGGTGCCCTAGGGTGCTTTTGAGGTCTTTAAAGAAGGCTTACATACAGTATATCCTCTACCGCTGGGTTAGGGAAATGACATATGTATCCTCTAAACACAATGAGCAGTTGGGTGGAAGATGACTCAGAAAGTCCTGAAGCAGTACTGCATTACTGTTAAAATGACAGATTGTGCCTTTCAAATACATTTATGCTTAGCCTGCATTCGAGATCTGTTTATGTCGTCTTGCCAACCCCATGGCTGTCATTGTCATGCCCAGGTTACTTTATGACCACTGAGTGGGATGGTTGGGATTGGGAGTGTCCTTATCTGACTACTCACAGCTCCTGGCGCAGCCGTCTGACCTTGGCCTTGGAGTCGGCCAGCTCCACAGACAGGTGCTGGTGGGAGGCCGCCAGCTGTTGCATGCTGGGACAGTCACTGGGGGACTGGGTGCTGGGCGGAGAAGGTGACGGGGTGGACTCTCTCTCCTGCATTAGCTCTAAAATAGTCTGGGGTGGGGAGGAGAAAAGAACGGAGGGAGGAAAGATGAAAATAGGACAGGAAATGACACTCCTTCACCTGTCATTTCAAGTGCAACTTCCTCCATTTCAAGTTCCTCCATTTCAAGTTCCTCCATTTCATCACAGATCAATATAAAAGTAAATCAGTAACTACTGCTATAAAAGCCTAGTAAGACAATGCTCAAAGATATTCCATTGAAATACATTATCGTCAAATTACAGAATATTTTATGGCACAGCAATATGTTGTATGACTCAGCAAGGTCAAACCTATAAACACTGTGCAGTGTGTCAACAGTGGCCCCTACCTCCAGCTGTGTGTCTCTCTGGCCCACCAGGCCTACATAAGGATAACATAACACATTCATAACCCTTCATAACCCCTCCATAACCCATTTATAACCCCCTACCTCCAGCTGTGTGTCTCTCTGGTCCACCAGGCGCCTGAACAGGGTCTCTAGGTCCTCAGCACAGAGCTCGCTGGCCTCCAGCCAATGGAGGTCCAGTACACTGTCCTGACTGTGGGTAACCTGACCAATCACAGGGAGGAACAGAGAGTTGCAGTCACAATGATTTACAGCACCGTAGGTTGGTGAGGACGGGCTCGTGGTAAAGTTTGCAGCAGAACGAGTGGAATTTGATCAAATAAATCAAACACATGGTTTGACGCCATTCCATTCACTCCATTCTCCCTATATATGTACCTCAAAGCAGTATGTGGAATGATACTGTACATAGGTACCACTCCATGATAAATTACCCTAAAAACACGTTAGTGTGTGTAGTCAAGTATAGTGAAATATTGTGCAGGTCTTTTAGCAGCATCTATGTGTGTTATTAGACACATCCTCTAATGTTGCGAAACACCCAGCACATGTGTTTCAAATGACAATGTTTGGACCATGTTATTGGCAACCAAGTAGGAGTGCCTCTGTGACTAGATTGGCTACAATGGAAGACTGGCAATGCAATGACAGTTTTTCATTTTTCATTGCACACTGTTCCCAATAAGCGCTTGATGATCGTGCTGGGTAACAGTGACAGAGCACTGTGTATTGTTGTCACGCAGACAAGACAACACGTGCTAGAACGTTCCTTTGGTATTCGTTCCTGGGGAATCAGAAAGCCTTTTCATTTAGTTTGCATTGCTCGTGACCTGTTCAGAGTATGTAACATCTAGCACACTGAATCATGTGATTCAATCCCTGATCCTATCACACGTAGAGTACTGTCCGGTTATATGGTCAATCCCTGATCCTATCACACGTAGAGTACTGTCCAGTTATATGGTCAATCCCTGATCCTATCACACGTAGAGTACTGTCCAGTTATATGGTCAATCCCTGATCCTATCACACGTAGAGTACTGTCCAGTTATATGGTCAATCCCTGATCCTATCACACTTAAGAGTACTGTCCAGTTATATGGTCAATCCCTGATCCTATCACACGTAGAGTACTGTCCAGTTATATGGTCAATCCCTGATCCTATCACACGTAGAGTACTGTCCAGTTATATGGTCAATCCCTGGTCCCCTATCACACTTAGGGTACTGTCTGGTTACATGGTCAATCCCTGATCCTATCACACGTAGAGTACTGTCCAGTTATATGGTCAATCCCTGGTCCTATCACACTTAGGGTACTGTCTGGTTACATGGTCAATCCCTGGTCCTATCACACTTAGAGTACTGTCTGGTTATATGGTCAATCCCTGGTCCTATCACACTTAGGGTACTGTCTGGTTACATGGTCAATCCCTGGTCCTATCACACTTAGAGTACTGTCCAGTTATATGGTCATCTCCAGCAAAGAAAGATCTAAAAAATCTCCAAATGTCTCCTAACAGGGCAGCCAGATTCTCTTCATTGATCTAACCGTATGAATATTATCCAAATGCATCAGAATCTCTCATGGCTTCACGTTCAAAACAAATTACTATCCAGTCTTCTGATTTTCTTTAGGAATGTTCTATTTTTTAAAAACACACTGCATTTTTCAGTCCAGTTATTACATACTAACAAAACACATAACCACCAAACCAGACAGGCAAATTCAGGGCAGCTAAAACAACCTAACCCAAGGACAAATCGCCTTAAATCTACAGTTTTATATAGAGGCATAGCTGAATGGAACTCTTTACCAATCCATATTTCTCAGGCAAAAAGTAAATCCACCTTCAAGAATAAAATAAAACAACATCTAATGCAATAGACCATATGACTGGACAGGAAATAGAAAGCATCAACTGAATGTTAAATGTGTTTCCTGTCAGGTATTTGAATTGTCTGTATTGTCTAAATGTTGAATGTTTGTGAACACTTGATTGTGATTGTTTGTAATGTCTTGTTAATTGGTGTTGGACCCCAGGAAGATTAACTAGCGTTACGGTGTTAGCTAATGGGGATCCTAATAAAAATTACAAAATGACCTATGACCTTAAGTTCCATGTGAACTTCTATTACTTGGGGGAAATAATAACGTAATTTCTAATATGAACTAAATACAATGTTCTCCTAAATAAATACATGTGGGATAAATGTGATATAAAAGCTAACCATGTAGTCCTTTGTAGCTCAATTGGTAGAGTGTGGTGCTTGTAATGCCAGGGTATTGAGTTCGATTCCCGGGACCACCCACATGTAAAATGTATTTACACATGCCAAATGCATTTATTATGTTGTTGTTAATTACTAAAAGCCTGATGGTTATACAGGACCTTTAACGTATTACTGTAAAATGAATGTTTCTAATGCTTTTTAAAAAAGGATAATTATTTCAATCACAACACAGTTTGGTGCATGTTGTTATAAACAGTTTGCAAATGGCTAGCCTGCCCTTATCATGTCCTCAATGACTAATACTTCCACATAAGAGAAACATGCATGTTACTGAATGTGGAACAAGCTAGCCTGAGTCCCAGATCTGTCTTGCCGACTCTACTGCTGTCATTGTCACCCACAGACCAGGGACAAGCGCAACGTGGAACGAGATACTCTACCTCTTGGATATGAGCAGCTATTGCTGCTTTCGTGTCAAAGTCGAGAGTCTGGATGCGTTCGACGTACTCCTCTTTCTTCTCACACTGAAAACACACAGTGGGTATAGTAGATTAGGGTCTTAATGAGTGTGTGTAGCCTAGCCTGGGGGACAGACATCCTGTTGGTGAGGTGAAACAGGGGTCCCCTTCAAATCCTCAATTATGAGCCAGCTAAAACAACATCTTTCCATTTGAATTTCAGACAAATAAAAGCAAGCAAACACACACAGTGACACACAACTACACACACAGTGACACACCCCTCCAACTCCTCCTACCTGGACAGCACAGCCCAATAAGAGAAGAAGTAATTTCTTCATTTCCTCCAAACTTTGCTCTGAGGAGAAAACCCCCAAAATACAACCCCCACATTAAATTCAGATTAAAGGAGATTCAGATGTAGTCTAACAGGCTGCTGTGTGAATTTGGGTCACTCATCAGGCCAGAGCCTGTCACCAAGGCTAGCACATCTATCAGACTGATGGTGTGCATTTGAATTACACATCTGCTGAAGACACAGACAGCGAAGGCTCTCAAAGTCTGTCTTATAGGAGTTTTGAGGTCAATTTATAGGGCAGCATTGCAAATTAACTGGTCTGGTTTGAGTTCAGTTTACTCATTTGAATAATTATATTATGTCATGGTATGTCATGGACAACAAATGGAAGGATGATACTGCAAACTGTATGATGGTGTCAATCATCTTACAAACTGTACTTAATTATGCAGCACAGATACA
Source organism: Oncorhynchus tshawytscha (assembly GCF_018296145.1). NCBI lineage: Eukaryota > Metazoa > Chordata > Actinopteri > Salmoniformes > Salmonidae > Oncorhynchus > Oncorhynchus tshawytscha. The sequence continues at coordinate 15,503,660 of NC_056460.1, forward strand.
GTTGGTATTTCTAGTCTCTCAACAGACGTGTGTGACTGGCAAACCAAGTCTACAAGTAGGATCTTCATTTGACCACTTTCTCATAGACGGAAAAGAATCCTGCAGCAACAGGAAATGTGAATTATTGTGTGGATTATAATTTATGAACATTTCTGTAATGGTTGATAAAAATGTTGTTGGGGCAAATCAAGTCGGACATTTTTAAGTGGATATGAGCAACTTTAAAAGTCTTTAAACATTGAATACAATAGAAGTTCGACATTTCCGGCAACAACAGGGTGATCAAATGAAGATGCTACATCTGTGGAACTATAGTAGAACTGTACTTCACATAGAATTCAATGGCCACCGGTAGAATTCAAAGGGTGTACTGCTCTCTCTTTGGGTTTCTCAACAGAATGTAAGACGGTGTGGGCATGGTGGGCAAACACACCACAGTGAGGAGTCCTGCCAAGCAGCAACACGCTGGGTAAGGGCATCATGATCAGCTGCCTCAGAGTCTCCTAGGAAAGAGAGAAAAGGGGGGATGAAAGAGGGAGGATGGGTACAGAAAAGGACAACGAAAGAGTGAGACAGGAGGACAAAAAAAAAACACTGTTGGGATCTGGCCAATGCTATCTGAATGAGTAGGGTTGGGATTGTATAGTCAGGCATTTAAATGTGTCGACTTGGTGCCAACAGACGGAGAGGGATCAGAATGGCTGTAAGAAATGGGCAGTTTCTTTGGTGCTTCTTTATGCATAACCCTTTCAGCCTATAACGCCAGTGGTGCCAAGGCACTTTCCAGTCTGGGGAATTGTTGACCAGACCTGAGTTCAAATAAAATATTTGTATTTTTTTTCAAATATGTAGCACATTTTATTTAGCCTGCGTCGAGTGCCAGGTGGGAGGGGTTTGCACTTCAGGGACTATTCCATTGGTTCCAGGGTAAGCTCAATCGAGCACAGCGAAAGTATTGGAAAGACACTAAATACTATTTGAACCCATGTCTGTTTGTTGGTCGCTACAGTGGCTAGCTAGGCTAATGTGGTGTGAATGTGTAATGCAGTGTTTAATTTCCCATTGGGAAAACCAGGCCCCCTCTTACGTCCAGGAAACAATTAGTAAAGTCCCTAGTAAGAGAGTTCCAGTCTGGCGAGCCATGCAGCTGTGATGCAGTAAAATCAACCACTGTCATCCAACCAACCAGTACATTTTTCCAGTGACCGCGACCCATTTCCAGTGAGGAATGTTCAAGGGACTGGGCTCTGGGGTCACTTTGATTTCCCCCTCGAGCTAAAATCTGATTATGAAGTGAAGTCCATTTTTCTGACTGCGGTTTGTAGCAGAGTTGAGGTAAAATCATCTCTTCAACCAGTGATTGGTGCACTACACACAAAATAAGACTTGGATAAATTTGACATAGAGATTACAGCTGCAACGTTGCAGCTGAATATGACAAAAATAATATATCTTTAAAAATCCTGTCGCAAAATGCACAAATCTAAGACTAACACAAACTAGGCCAATTCCATCCCAAAATAATTATGTTTAAATATGACAGAATTTGAATCTGTCCTGAAATGATAGTGTCTGGGAAACAGACTCCATTTCATCTTTTGATCAAGCATTGTAGCCTACATTACTGCAGAGAGCGAGAGGAGAGCTGCCGTCTTCATTTGCCATCTTAGCATACCTCCCAAATTGCAATCCACTCCTTTTTGACCGGGGCCCATAAGGGATTCTGAGGGGAATTCATTAGATATCCTGATTGTTCTTGGTGTTTCTTTCCTGTTTTTTTTTTTTTTTGCAGAGCAAGAATCCAAATCAAACCCTTGGGAAAGTAGATTGCTGGATAGATACCCTTTACGTATAAACTACGACAATATCATTTCAAAAGACTATCATTCTTCATGTATTTTTCTAGATGATATACTGTAATGACACACTGTGTGTGCTGTATGATGAGGGTTTGTACAAATGCATGCCCTGTAAATAAATACAGACACTAGAATAATTGTGTTTCATACAAACAAACTAGCTAAATTCGGTTTCAAAATGATCTCCATACTGGAAATATAACAATATAAAGTATGTCTCGGGGCTATCACACATTCACACTGTACTATATATTCTAACCCACTGGAAGAAAACCTTAATTCTCTATTTCCCAATCCCTACTGATCTTATATCTGTATAATTGCTCTGTTTTTCATCCAAACCGCAGCATTAGACAGATAGACAGTCGTGACTGAGAGGGACTCTCTCGCTCTCCCTACCTAACGACACACACTGATGGCACAGGCATTACTGTAGCCTACCTAACGACACACACTGATGGCACAGGCATTACTGTAGCCTGCCTAATGACACACACTGATGGCACAGGCATTACTGTAGCCTGCCTAACGACACACACACTGATGGCACAGGCATTACTGTAGCCTGCCTAACGACACACACTGATGGCACAGGCATTACTGTAGCCTGCCTAACGACACACACTGATGGCACAGGCATTACTGTAGCCTACCTAACGACACACACTGATGGCACAGGCATTACTGTAGCCTGCCTAACGACGCACACTGATGGCACAGGCATTACTGTAGCCTACCTAACGACACACACTGATGGCACAGGCATTACTGTAGCCTACCTAACGACACACACTGATGGCACAGGCATTACTGTAGCCTACCTAACGACACACACTGATGGCACAGGCATTACTGTAGCCTGCCTAACGACACACACTGATGGCACAGGCATTACTGTAGACTGCCTAACGACACACACTGATGGCACAGGCATTACTGTAGCCTACCTAACGACACACACTGATGGCACAGGCATTACTGTAGCCTGCCTAACGACACACACTGATGGCACAGGCATTACTGTAGCCTACCTAATGACACACACTGATGGCACAGGCATTACTGTAGCCTACCTAACGACACACACTGATGGCACAGATGTTTACATGGTGGATGTGGTGATATTTAGGGCAGTCGTCTTAAGAAGAGCCTGGTTGACAGTCTGGTGGGTGGCCTGGTGGCCGACCAGATCAGGCCAGGGCCGTGGACCAGATGTCCTCACTTAGAGGGTATTAACCCTTCCCATCATGCATTTATTGAGACTGTGAGTGTGTGTGTGTGCGTGTCCCTTCCCTAGAACGAATGTGGTTTGACTTGCCAATCTTTCAAACTCAAATGTTCCACACAGTATAAAAGGGAGGAATGTTTAATGGTGGAAACTTAACTAAGAGGGAACATCCAGAACTGCAACTCACTAGGTAATAGGTTTTGATTTGACGGATGAGAGCGGTCAGGTTCAGAATCCTCTGACTGGGGTCGTCGTTCACTTTGTTGACGCTCGGAAGAGTCGCTTTGGGATTTCTGAGGAGAATGAAAACATTATAATAACGTTATAGCAACTTAATTACAACAGCGTATTTTAGCTACAGCCACAAAGATGGTCAAGTGTTACCGGTGTGATTTCTGAGGGAAATGAAATGACATTAAATGTAAATGCTATTTCTAAGATGTATTAGATGCTATTTCTACAGCCAAAGAGGTGGTGAGTTATGTGGTAAGCCAGGTGCTATAAATATATAGTACATCTGACTAAACTTGGCTTTAACTCCCATCAAACTTGCTTCTAGCTCTCTCTCTCTGTTTTTCCCTCTTTTTCTGCCCCATTACATCATTCCCCCTGTCAGGCTCATGGCATGATGAATTCACAGCCAAATGGTAGCTGCTCTCTAGCTATAGCATCAGCCTGCTCCACTCTAGCCTGGTCCCAGATCTGTTTGCTCAGTTTTTCTAACTCCTATGGTCCTTGACACGTGTGAGTTGGGAAGACAGCACAAACAGATCTGGTACCAGGCTAGCAACACTCCACTCAAGCACCTAAAAGAGCCCTCCCTTCACTCATCCACTCCCTTCCCTGCCATTTAAATTTCCCCAACGACTGGCAATCTGACTGACACAGTGACCTAAACCTATTTGGCAGGATGTACCCTGGTATCTGTCCATGGCTGTATTCATTAGTCAGCAAATGGAAGCAAACATTCCAAAACAGGGAGGGACTACCTGAACTGGTCCAATAAGAAACACATATGTTCGATTCCCGTTGCAAAATGTTTTACTACTGTGAGCCCGAATGAGGATGACCCCAGTCTCCTGTAGGTCTCTGAGCCACTACTGTCTCCCTCCCTGCCACCTGTCTCGCTCTCCACATAAAACTAAACACTATCAACAAGCCCCTAATCCAGAGGGTCTCCATGCAATCCAAGGGATTATCCTAAACCTAACCCACCGGCAGGCCCCAGCATTGTGTGTGTGTGTGTGTGTGTGTATGTATGTATGTATGTGTGTGTGTGTGTGGGGGGGTGTATTGTTTTTTAGCCAGACTGTGACAGACGCTCTTATCCCCAAGAAGACAGGATATGTATATTTGTTTAAACCTCTAGTTATTTGGGGTCCCTTCAAACATACCACATTAGTCCTAGAAATTGATATTACACACCCAAAAAGGTACCTCGGGTTCAGAACTAGGCTATTTCTACCCATAATAATAGTTGTTCTATGGGGTTATAGTGCCTTTTCATTGGACAGCTTGGGTCTAACAAACTCCCCGCCACACTGATGACTGTCTATCAGAGGGGACATCAGTTTGTGATGATTAGGTGGGTGATGATGATAATTCTCCCAGCCATAAGGTACCCCAACAATAAGCTACTCAGTAAGCTCTTGAAGACTTCCTTTAAGACTTTGATGGTTATGGACCTATTTTGTCCCAGATCTGTTTCGTAATGTCTTGTCAACTTCGTCGCCATCATTGTCACATCAGCAATGGGAGCTGGAAAGACTGCACGAAGTGATCTGGGACTCAGACTCAACCTTTTCTGGAAACCAATTAGAAACGTTACAGTACATATTCTTGACCGAGACAGACAGACAGACAACAATGAACTCCTTCAGGGCAAGTGAGTGACAAAGCACACACTGTTGTGCAGCATCGACTAGTTAACAAGAACTTCAGCAGCTCTGTGCTGTGTTAGTAACAGCTGTATCCACTAGCCGACACGCAGAAACAGACAAGAACACAACTTCATTCTGAAAACAACAAATATCAGGCAGAATGACCCTGACCGACCCAGCACAACTTAGAGCTCTAAAAATAGCATTCCTAAAATGCGGCTAAATTCTAAATTCTGAGAGGACTGGAGTACAAACAAGTTAAGTGTTATATGACTTTGTACATACATTTTGTTTTGCATGAAGTTGGCAGCAGAACTCACTCTAATTATAGCATGCCCAAATGGAGTCAAAATGGAGTCAAAATGGGAGTCAAAACAGCCTGGTCCCAGATCTGTTTGTGCTCCTCTTAAACTCCACTTCACACCAAACATGACAACGACTGACAAGGAGTTAGCATGATAGCAGAGAGACTGGCCCTAAGACTATAGTCAAAATACAACCAAGTTAAATAGCCTATTATTATGTAACTTCTCTCCTTATTAGCATGGATGATCACAGCAACATTATGAGCAACACTGTAGCTTGCGGTCAGATGAGCAGAAGCGGGTGATAAGCCAATCATTGACATCGGCGGTGTCAAAATGTGTCAAATTCCAGCTACACTAACTGTTTTATCTGGACAGTGCTGCTCATTGGCTTGGATTAGGCTACACCAGGCCGGCATAGAGCCAACTTCCTTATTGGCTGCAGTGCATAGGGCAAAATGTGCAACTAAACAAAACAAAAAACAGACTAAACTTACATTTGAAACATGATCTTGTTCAAAACGACCCCATCCAGTAACTCGGAATAATCCAATGTCATGTTCCCATCGTTTTGCCCAAATGTCTTCACCTAAACAAAACAAAAAATAAAAACATCATTATTTGGTTATTAATATGAAAATCAACGCCAAGGACATTTATCATAGCTACATTTTTAACATGCAGAAGGGTACTTACCCAAATGACAAGCGGGCTGAGCATAAATTGCTCCAGATGGGGAAGAAAAACCTCGCTTTCCATCTTGATCGATGTCCTTGATGATTGATCGATCCTTTATCAGCAAAACATATTGGATTTGATGATGACTTCTGTAGGCGTCAAAAGAGAGATCGTTTGCTTGATAAACAGAGAACACTCTTTATTCAAACATTCGTCCTATCCCTAGAGGTGAATGAAACGCAGGACACAGCCACTGTCATTGTGGGAAAGCCTGCAGCATTTCTTGTGGTCGGCAAAGATCCCGTCGCTTTAGTAAAACTATTTGAGAATTCAAGTAGCTCCCTGCTGCAGCCGCAGTGAGACTGCATAATAAGCCCCGTACGCACTTTTGTCGCTAACAAACTAACATGCTACATCATTTGTTTTGAAAAGATGTCGATATGTAGCCGTGGACACGCATTGTTCAAAAAAATTCCATTGGCATTTCCCCCGCAAATGTATTCTGTCACCTACATCCCTTGTCAGGTCCATTCCCTGCTGCTGCAAAGACATCTGCAGGCAGTCAGGTGGCACATACCTAACGTTACCTCCCTCTTTCTCTCCACTCCTCACTCTCTTTCCCGTACAAAAACACATGCACGCGCGTATCAGTATCCACCACCTACAATTTGACGTTCTGTTGCGGGACACTCAACCTACGAGTGACGCAGTGCCGGGAAAGTAGCTACACAAAATGTGCAAAAAAAGTTACAATGATCCCTCACTCTGAATAAATCGTATCTGTGTACCGGTCCGTATCTTTGTCATGACAAAACGAGACTGATAACACACTAACCTCAGTCAAACCATCGCACATTCCTGATGCCACCACCCATATCAAATAATCCCGAGTTGGTGCTAATCCGCAGGAGCAAAAAGTGCTAATAGAGCTGTCTAAAATATCTTTGACCTTAATCTGTTGCCATGACAACGGCACCCACCCGCCCACCCCACCTTCTCCATCTCCTCATCGCTGGGAGGAGGCAGGTCCTTTTTCATCACAAAGCGACCATAAACAACAGAGGGGTAATGCTAAAGCCACGCAACTCTTCACTAGAAGAAGCAGGAATGGAAAGCACGTTTCCCATTCCATATCACCACCATAGGCTACATAAAGGCTATCCCTTATAACAAAATACAATTTGGACAGAAAAAGTGCAAAACATTTTATAATGCAAGTTGAGGGGATACATAAACCGCAATCCAAATCCAAACAAAAAAACTATCAAACGATAGGCCCCATTACATGTTTATAACAATTTACAACACGATTAAGCCTAGGCTGTAATTTCAACATGAATAGTCTATAATAAAACTTACTAAAAATGTTGATATCAAACTTTGCGGTGAAGATACAACTAACTGAACATGAAAAAGTAATTCTCATCTCTCATTGAATTCATTTACACAGTGACAACCCAGAGCCATTTGATATCCAATATAATACTATAGCACCATCATGTGTTCAAAATAAGTACTACCACACTCCTGATGTTGCTTCATGTGGTGCCCGGCACGAACGCAAGGCACGTGCCCTGGGCCCCGATCTCCAGGGGGCCGCCAACCAAATTATTATAACACAACTTTTTCTTGTTGGGGGGTAGGAGCGTATGATAGCAAAATCTGTAAAATTGCAGGAAATTATCTATAAACTGCTAAATTCTTTCTCAGCCTCATGGCAAAATGTGTAAATAGTAGGCAATTTACTTTAAAACTGCAACATTTTCTCATAGTCTCATGACAAAATGTGTAGAATAGCATTATAAAACATAGATTTTAGGCATGAAGTTAACTGTCGTCCCCCCCCCCCCATTATATCCTTTGTTTCTTCTGCTACTTCCAGTTGGAATTGTTTCAGAACAGTGGAAATAAGGACGAGGTATCGTTTTTATTACAGTCAAGTATAAAATAAGTTCACATTATATTATGGATCAACAAGACGAAACTGTATCATAAATATATAATAAATATAGTGTACATTCCATGTATGTTAATGAATCATTCCAACTTACATAGGCCTACTGGCTTCTGTATAATGATATTCTTCTGTTCTAGGTTAAATTAGCCTCTTGTCCTTGAGCTTGTGTGTACTGAGAAGGAAGGGGGGCATTTTGGCAGTTCCCCCAAAAGGCAAAAGGCATGCCATGCAATGCAATTGCACACAGGTAACATCCTACCAGTTATATTGTATTGTATTTGTTTATATGACAATAAGTCTAGAAAGAGAGGTCGTCTCCATGTAAGCATGTGAAATATAATTAAGGCAAAGCATTTTATGTTTACTATGATTTTTTTAGTGGTTATATAGATTATTAGAAAAGGTTAAAATACTGAGGTATTCTTGTCAAACTGAATGCATAATCAGACAATACAAAATGCATATATACTTCAGTGTGTGTAAATGTAGAGGTCCTGAAAGAAATGACACCATTAGAATAGTCGTTTTTGTTCGGCCTCCATGCTGCTCATGCTTATAACAGTGCATATAATGGTCCACATAACCAGATTTGTGCATCTTCGGGGTAATCCATATTTGGCCGTCATCAAACATGGGGTGCATTCATTAGTACGCACCACAGCAAACCGCAGCAAAACGTTTTGCAACAGAAACATTTTTGCCCATGAAAACGAGAGTTTCATATTGGACATTTTTAATTCGGTCCCACCCACTTTCGGCCTGTTTGCGTCCGTTTAGTTCCTAGTGAATACACCCTTGTTTCATGACAAGTTAAAGGGAAAGTTGTGCTGATAGTTTATTAACAGGGGTCGTTAGACTCATTCCAGGTCTCTTTGCTCTCCTTGTTATCCGTCAGACTCTTGACCTCTGGTTGTTGTGGAGGTTGCTGTATTTGCTACCCTCTGGAGTCCTATTACTGGCCTGGAGGGTTTTAGCGTAGCGCGAATGCCAGTCTCTCTCGAATACAGCCTTCACCTGTTCCAGGATTGTGGCGCCCCTCTCCTTGAGAGTTTGTGTTGGTTTGATGACGAGTCCGGTCCCAGCGTTATAGACAAACTCACTCCCCACCCAGTCGTGACTACCTGAGGAAATAGAGGCAACGCACATCAGATATCATACCATTGTGCCCTGAGCAAGGTACTGCATTCCAAACTAGCTCTAGGGAGTGCTGAATTGTGGTTGACCCTTTGCTAATCTCCAAAATGTGTGTGTGTGTGTGTGTGTGTATGGGGGGGGTTAAGAGTAAAGGATAATATGTCTTCTCCGTATAAATAACTGTATAATCAATGATACAGTAGATTCCCAGTGACATCTGGATCACTGACCTATGTACACAGCACTGTCGGTCACCATGTACTTATTGTGGTTGATTCCTGGTTGACTATTAGCCATCTGCTCCCTCCTGCTAAAAAACTTCTGCAGGAATAGAAGATTAAAGTCATAAAACCAAATTGATATCCACCGTAATAGAGGCAATGCTAGTGCACTGTACGGCTTCAAGTTGCTTTAAAACTCTATGAACCATCATACATCTGAATTCCTGAGCCACTTTATTCTGAAAGGAATATTACAGTCCAACATCAACGTTTTTAGAAGTTTTAGAAGTAGTCAAAAGTACTCTAATGTCGAGATGAAGTCACCCACACCCTTGATTGTGCAAAACCAGCTACAGTACGTGGTATTTCAGAGTGTAATATACAGTACATCTCTTTAATAGGCCTTTCACAGTCTTTCTTTTCCTTCACTCACCACTTCTAGGGAGCAGTTGGCCAGCTCCATGCACAGTGACTCGAGGGACATCACGAAGTTAAAGGTGAGCGGGTGGGTCTGCTTCCAGAAACTAATGAGCATGCGAACTTTGACCCCTCGCAGGACCACAGCCTCACGTATCATCTCATCGATAGGAGACCAGTATCTGTGTCGATGGAAGGGTCACAAAGTCACAGGAAATGAGATGCACAGCAGAGGACCACTGGGTGTTAGAAGAACCCTTTGAGCCACAATCCTTCATATGTGTTTCAGCCAATGGCACCCCTGCCACTTGGTTTGCTACAAAGCGGAGGGTTTGGGCTCTCAAATTCATAAATCAAGGCACGGATGCAAACTACGGCTGAGCTCAGATTGTAGAAGGTATAGCTACAGCTTGTATGACATACAGTGCCTTGCGAAAGTATTCGGCCCCCTTGAACTTTGCAAACTTTTGCCACATTTCAGGCTTCCAACATAAAGATATTTGACTGTATTTTTTTGTGAAGAATCAACAACAAGTGGGACACAATCATGAAGTGGACCGACATTTATTGGATATTTCAAACTTTTTTAACAAATCAAAAACTGAAAAATTGGGCGTGCAAAATTATTCAGCCCCTTTACTTTCAGTGCAGCAAACTCTCTCCAGAAGTTCAGTGAGGATCTCTGAATGATCCAATGTTGACCTAAATGACTAATGATGATAAATACAATCCACCTGTGTGTAATCAAGTCTCCGTATAAATGCACCTGCACTGTGATAGTCTCAGAGGTCCGTTAAAAGCGCAGAGAGCATCATGAAGAATGAGGAACACACCAGGCAGGTCCGAGATACTGTTGTGAAGAAGTTTAAAGCCGGATTTGGATAGAAAAAGATTTCCCAAGCTTTAAACATCCCAAGGAGCACTGTGCAAGCGATAATATTGAAATGGAAGGAGTATCAGACCACTGCAAATCTACCAAGACCTGGCCGTCCCTCTAAACTTTCAGCTCATACAAGGAGAAGACTGATCAGAGATGCAGCCAAGAGGCCCATGATCACTCTGGATGAACTGCAGAGATCTACAGCTGAGGTGGGAGACTCTGTCCATAGGACAACAATCAGTCGTATATTGCACAAATCTGGCCTTTATGGAAGAGTGGCAAGAAGAAAGCCATTTCTTAAAGATATCCATAAAAAGTGTTGTTTAAAGTTTGCCACAAGCCACCTGGGAGACACACCAAACATGTGGAAGAAGGTGCTCTGGTCAGATGAAACCAAAATTGAACTTTTGGCAACAATGCAAAACGTTATGTTTGGCGTAAAAGCAACACAGCTCATCACCCTGAACACACCATCCCCACTGTCAAACATGGTGGTGGCAGCATCATGGTTTGGGCCTGCTTTTCTTCAGCAGGGACAGGGAAGATGGTTAAAATTGATGGGAAGATGGATGGAGCCAAATACAGGACCATTCTGGAAGAAAACCTGATGGAGTCTGCAAAAGACCTGAGACTGGGACGGAGATTTGTCTTCCAACAAGACAATGATCCAAAACATAAAGCAAAATCTACAATGGAATGGTTCAAAAATAAACATATCCAGGTGTTAGAATGGCCAAGTCAAAGTCCAGAGCTGAATCCAATCGAGAATCTGTGGAAAGAACTGAAAACTGCTGTTCACAAATGCTCTCCATCCAACCTCACTGAGCTCGAGCTGTTTTGCAAGGAGGAATGGGAAAAAATTTCAGTCTCTCGATGTGCAAAACTGATAGAGACATACCCCAAGCGACTTACAGCTGTAATCGCAGCAAAAGGTGGCGCTACAAAGTATTAACTTAAGGGGGCTGAATAATTTTGCACGCCCAATTTTTCAGTTTTTGATTTGTTAAAAAAGTTTGAAATATCCAATAAATGTCGTTCCACTTCATGATTGTGTCCCACTTGTTGTTGATTCTTCACAAAAAAATACAATTTTATATCTTTATGTTTGAAGCCTGAAATGTGGCAAAAGGTCGCAAAGTTCAAGGGGGCCGAATACTTTCGCAAGGCACTGTATATTATGTCATTGGTCCAACTATAATGAGCACATTGTGAAAAGATGCATAGGCTCATTATCGGATATTGGGAAGCATCACCTTGAAACTAAAGACCCTCCAGACCTTCTGGTGAGTAGGGGAAGGTAGTCTGTGACAGAGATGTAGATGAACAACTTGGCCTCCTGCATCACATGCTGTATGACATCTATGTCCTTGGCCCGATCCTTAGGACAGAAGAGGTCAGGAGAGGTCTGAGGAGGGAAGGAAGGAACCAAGAAAGGAATCATAATTAAGATGAGAACACACATTCAAATGATTCAATTTGACTTGTTTTGAATGCAGGTTATATTAAAGAGGGTCAACTATTTCAATAAGTAGAGCTTCAGCATTTCATAGCTTCACTTAATTACTGCCTTCTATGTGACAGCCAAAGCCCCCTTTTAGCCTATATTTCACACTTTCAAAACAAAGATTTTCCAATTTCCCATTTCCTACATTTTAAGCAGTCTCAATACTTAATATAGTCTGAGACGTAGGGGGGGAGTAGCGGGTCGAAACGAGGACGGACATAACCCCAACATGCGTCATTGTCAGAAGTGAGCTGAGGGGAGCGGAGGCAGAGGAGGAGGGCAAGGTTTTGCCAACAGCAGCATCACAGTAGGACGCCGTACCATCATTACTTCCTGTTATGATGATGAATGTGTTCTCTGTAGCTGATCAACACATCATCCCTAGGGGGATGGAGAGATTCATTACTGTCAAATTAGACGCTGGCGCGTCGAACGGAGACGTTTCATTTGTTTCTCTGCGTAACATTTACATGATTAATCACCCGGGTGGGTGTCGGTTTAATAATTGATAAAGCAATCTGTTATGGGTGTCATAATGTTTTGTCCATCTAGTCCAGGACATTCTAGGGTACAAGAACATTTTGTAAATATCAGCTGCATGGTCAAGTAATAATATGTGTAGTAAAACTGCTTAGGGGTAGTTATGGTTAGGATTAGGGTTAGTTAGGGTTATTTAGGCTTAGTTAGGGTTATTTAAAGTTAGTTAGGGTTAGGGTTAGTTAGGGTTGGTTAGGGTTAGGGTAAATTAGGATTAGTTAGCATCCGGGTACGTTAGGATTGGTTAGGGTTAGTTAGGGCTATGGTTAGGGTAAATTAGGGTAAATTAGGATTAGGGTTAGTAAGGGTTATTCTACTCCATTTCAACAAGAGTGAAAAACATAACTCCAAAACTCCTATAGCAAGACAATGTTATGGTTTGTAGACCAGTGGTGGCTGGTGTCACTATACATCGGAGGACAGGCTCATTGTAATGCCTGGGATGGAAGAAATGGAACGCAGCCCGTCCTCCGATTCCTCCCTCCACCAGCCTCCACTAATCTGCTCTATGTGATACACAGTACATTACAAAGAATCCTCACCGACACATAAGCGGTAACCTCTGTATCATTGAGGTACAGCGTTACGGGGTTGTCCTTGCCGTAGAGGGCCGTGACTCTCTTAGACCAGATAGAAGGGACGTAGTCTCTGTACTGGAGCTGCCAGTAAAAGGAGAAGACCCTATGGAGGTCTATAGCCAGACAGCTGCAGTTATAAACCACCACCCCCAACTCCTTCCTCTGTGGAGAGATGCAGGGAAGAGACGGAGGGAGAGGAGGAGGCAATGTGGTTGACAGTCTGGTTATTAAAGAGAGAATGAGTATGTTGACTGGGCGGCTGAGAGACTCCTCAAACAGACTAGTTATATGCACTATAAGTGAATACTTGTCTGATGAACACATTGTTTGTTTCAGTGTTTGTGGACTATATACCTGTTTATTTCAGCTGACAAAGACTGCTGACAGCTCATTATTGCATGTACAGGACCTTGAGAAATTTCTGTTCTCTGCTGACATTTCTGCTAGAGTGTGTAGATTTCTGTTGTCTTGCACTGTGTGTGTGTGTGTGTGTTGACTCCTCATTGGCCAATATGTTAATTACATTCAATGGGAGTTCTACCACCAGCTGGCATTATGGCATGAAAGTGCCAGGTAATCACTTCTCTAATCACTAATGGACTAGATCAGGGTTTGCCAAACCCGGTCCTGGGGCCCACCCTGGGTGCACGTTTTGGTATGTGCCCTAACACCACACAGCGGATTCAAATAATCAAAGGTTGATGATGAGTTGGCTATTTTAATCAGCTGTGTGGTGCTAGGGCAAAAACCAAAACATTCACCCAGGGGGGACCCAGGACCGAGTTTGGGAAACCCTAGTCTAGAACTGGTACCTTGGACAGTGATCGCCAGTCCATGCTGGCACTGCCAATGAACACATGCTTCCTATCAACAACCCAGAAATTGGAGTGCAGTCCGCCTCTGGTCAGAGCTGACATATTCACAAAGCGAACCTCGGCACCTGCAGGGGGAAAATGAAGTCAGGGAAGAAGAATACTTTATTGTCCATTTTCTTGGAGAGAATGGAAATGGGTCTTTTTGCTTAATCAGCCCAACTCCAAGGGATTGGAAGCACAGGGACGGCCTCAGTGTAGAACCCCAGGAGACGTATAGAAGGGAGCAGTGAAGTACCTTGCTGAAGGGCACAACCTCCAGACAAACATTTAGGCTTCTAAAGCCCTGTTTCTATTGGCCCCTTAAATCACGGCCACATTCGAGAAGAAAGGCCAATGTGGCCTGTGGCTGACAGAAAGACGTACAGGCAGCCTTGGAGGCAGGAGGCAATTTGACAAGGAAGCAGTTAAGTTGGATCCATTTGCACATTCATGTTGTTTGACCTTGTGGACTCAAGTTTGCCGGAGAGCTCAAGGAGTGAGAGTGGAGCTCATACTGTGATGGATGTTGTATAAAATGTTGTATAAACTGGGTGGTTCGAGCCCTAAATGCTGATTGGCTGACAGCGGTAGTATATCAGACAGTATACCATGGATATGACAAAATGTTATATAAAGTGCTGTATCTGCTTTCCTTAAGATAAATATGAGACAGTGTAGCCTACAGATGTAGGGTCTAAATTTGAGGACGTTTGCTACAGCAGGAAAATAATCCTGCAGCAAGAGGAAATTTGAATTATTATGTGGATTATAATTAATGGACATTTTTGTAGGGGTTGATATATTTTTTGTTAGGGCAAATCAAGTCTAAATTTTCAATGTGGAAATTATCAATTTTAGAAGCCTTTTAAAAACACAAATGCACTACAAGTTTGCATTTCTGCTCTGCAGGAAAATTCTCAACAACAAAATAGTTATTCAATTCAGCTCTTACATCTGTATGCATAATTGGGCACACACAGTACTATAGGCCATCAATGAATAATACATTGCTGTTTTTATATATTATGTGGAGTGATATGAATGAAGTGTCACTGACCATGCTCTGTTAGTTTCTGCAGTTCAGCAGAGTCTGTGAGACTGCTGGCAATCTTCAATTTAACCTCCCGAGTCTTGAGGTTGAGCAGTTTCTGGAACAGGAGCTGGCCCTGAGACATAAAAGGATATGTACAGTATGACTGTTATTATTCCCTCTGCTCTGTGAATGTCCTTATCCAAAGACTGTTGCAGGTTTTGTGTGGCTTAGTATCAATTTCTGCTGCTGGGCGCAATGCTGATATAATGGAACAGCACTTTGCCAAAGTAGAACATTTGTAGAACGGTCCATAGTTTTATAGTTTGCGATATATGATGATGAAGAAGAAGAAGAAGTAGAATAAGATGAAGAAGTGGCATTATTGTTACATGATACCTGTTTGCCAGAGTTGGGCCATGTCTCTTGGTCCCATGAGTTGAGGTTCCAGACGGGAGATACCACCTCCACTGAGTGCTTGGCCTGGTCCAACAGGCTGTTGAGACCTGTGGAGAGGGGCACGTGGGTTGTACTATCTACGGAAAGGGGGAGGTCCTCCGGAATGTTCTCCACAAGGACAATGCTGATGAGAAAGCATACAGTTTTAATCATAAAAATCATGTACATCATTTCAGATCTCTGAAATCGATGATGCAGACATCTAAGACCTATGTTTATGATAGCATCTTAGGGCCTTGGAAGATTTTGACTCCTGTCAATATGACAATGTTGTAGGCTATTACTATAGATGTACTTGTTACAGATAGGTAGCCCTGCTGACTGTTTTGGACCTTTGTAATGACTTTCATTTAGCTAGCGCAAGTATTTGGTTCTGGGTTCCTCTATTATAGTTCCTGTACCTCTTACCGACAGTGTCTGTTACAGTTCTCTTCTGTGATTCCGTCCTCGTCCTCCCCCCAGACGTCTACCGCGGAGAAGGTGAGAGCCACCAGCACAGCAAAGCAGCACAGCAGAGCAAAGATGGCTATGCACTTCTGCTGAGACTGGAAGACAGGGAGGAACACACATCATGATCATTAGACACCAAACGGAAGAAAATAGAATGAAATATGGATGACTAAAGTGGACTTCTGTCGGGACCGAAAGACAAAGAGACAAACACAACACATCAAATCAGGGTTGTGTTCATTAGGCAGCAAACAGACTGAAACATGGATGGACACCCTGGACTTGTCCAATGAGAAAGGGTCATTTTTGTTTTCTGTTGCAAAATACTTAGATATGGTGTGCCCTAATGAATACGACCCTGGAGTTATCCAATAGCTAACACAAATACTTGTTTTCCATTGTAAAATCATTTAAAACGTATGCCCTAAAGAACATGATCCACATCAACCCATAAATGCACCTCTCAATCTGTCCCCTTGTAATTTGTTTACATCCCAGACTATGACTAATAGAAATGCAGCCAAGGGAGCAAAACTGACAACGAACCGTTTTTGAAAGGAACCTCAATGGATTTATTAAATGCACCTCAATCTCTTCTTTCCTGACTAGGACTAATCTCAGCCAAGAAGCAAAACTGACTTGATGAACTATTGACAAGTCCATTAGGTCTTAGGTGTTACACAACAAGAAAATCATCCTTCATTAGATTTGTATATCAATCATCAATACATTTGAATAGCAGTCAGGATTTAACGAATCGATAACCCAAATATAACGTCATTGGACTGTGCAGTCAGACACCAGATGTGACAAAGGAAGGTATGGTCCATATTTAAAGCAGGCATTGAGTGCGTCTGAGCCGGACAGTGGAAGTAATCAATTCTCATTGGAGGCAGCGAAGCACATTTCCTCGGCTGCAATCCTCCGGTGGCTAGCTCCAGGCATTCCAAATGAATGGGCTGAGAATGGACGATGCTAGCTTACGGTCTAATGGTAATATATTGAATATTGATGGTGGATGTCCTATTCTAGAGATCCTGCCATCCTCCAACACACGATACAGTATATGCTGCAGTGGAACACTTGAGTTTAAGTTGGAGAGGCTGTTATAACGCTCCATTGCATGGCATTTAAAAACAAACTATTACAATTTTTATATAGTGTCACATTTTGACTTGAGGACAGCTGAACCAAGCCCCATTTCTTTGATAGTCACGACACTTGGCAAATTGGTTCCTCTTGAGTTGAAATCATTTAAAATACTTGACCTGTGTCTGATGGAGCTTGCCTTGCTAAATGGAACTTATACAGTAGTCCTAAAAATTCACAGCCACAAAGGGTGATCAAATGAAGATCCTACATCTGTAGGGGTCTTGTACTATATGGTCAGTTTTGAATGAGGATGGAGGGATCACAAGTCATTGATGAAATGTGCGTTTGGTCCATGGATTCCTTTTCCCTGGGGATCAACACACACACACGGCCAATATCTCTCAAATCCTACTTTATGCTAAGAAGAAGCTGAGGGGACAAGTGAAGTGGAACAGTCTTCCTGTAATGAATACTCAGGGAGAAAAGGTGTAGATTCCCGCACAGAGCACGGCAGGTGTTTATTTTGCCTTCGTCGAAGGCAGGAATCGCGGTCAAAGGCAGGCAATGGTCATAAAAAGGCCGGAGCAACAAAAATAGGACTGAAGGCTATAACTGGTTCTCACAAACGAGCTAGGAACACACTTAGTAGAGTCAGAACAAACAATACCTCACAAAGGCACAAACAGAATGAACTGAACTAAATAAGGAGCTGATGAGACCAGGTGAGAAACAAACACAGGTGAAATCAATGAACAAAAATTAAAGACAGGGCCACGTTCAAGAACACGAAGAAACAGAACACGAGGTTGACTAAGAAAATAAATACAGAACCTTACAATTCCAAACCAAAATGAAGGCAAATTTGATTCACAGAAAAACTATGTTTAAAGGAAAGAAAGAAGGAAAACACTGTTCTATTGAAGTAAAAGAACAGGGGCTTAGGTATGTAGGGCTTTTCTACAGCTGCCCTACGCCCGCCTGAATTGTTCAGGCGCATCAGAGCTGAAAGGATTTTGCTCAACCTTAACCCGGCTACTTTGCTGTATTGAGACCGTGTACTACTTTTGGGGGTCTTTTTTTGTCTGTTAGTAGATGTAGTAGATGTACATTATATGTTTAATAGTATAAGGGGTGCAACTTTGGTTTCAGAAGTGGGGGGGACATCATTATTATAATTGATTTTGTATCATCTTTTTTTTTGACCCAATCCGATAAACACTCTAAACAGCCTACTCGGAGGCGTCTGCATCGTCCTAAAGTACGCCGCTGCCTCGTTTTGTAATCACATTCCAATGATAAAACTGGGAGGACAAAAATGCAAACGCAGAATGTTTGGGGGGGACATGCCCCAGTGAAAGTTGCGCCCCTGAGTGTAAGTATCTATTTTATACAACAGTATTGTGAAGACACATCCCCTTGGGGGACAGTAAAGATGAAAATGTTCTTCTCCTAGTGGGTTGGATGTATGTAGCTTTAATTGAGGGCCAATCTGATTCTCTCGGTTGTTTGGCCCTTTGGCACGACTGTTGACGGCGCCTGTATCAGTGTTGCGCTGTGTGTGACTGTCACCATCACATTATGTATTCTCTTTCTCTCTTTTCTTCTCCCATTTTGTATTTGAATCAACATCCTCCCTTGGCCCCTGCCAGCTTGTCTACTGTCTTTGGGTGAGGGAGCTTTGCCCTCAACCCTTCTTCCACGACTGTAGTTTTTTAAGATTCTATGTAGTCAAGAATTTGCCACCATTACAACCAATAAAACTTCTGACAGCTAGATTTTGTATTTTCATCACCATCCCTCTCTGGCCCCTTTGTCAGCTTGTTTAGGTGCCTTTGGGTGAAGGAGCAATGCAAATTTCCCCCTTTTTTCCAGCAGCTTTTTAAAACTTCAAGTAGTCAGACATTTACCATCATTCACAACCTATGAAACTTTTGCCAGTGAAGCAAAACAAAGACTGGTCGAAGTCAGAAAAAAACAATACAACTTTTGACAGCTAGTGAAACAAAAAGTGTCACTCCTCAGCTATAACATGTTGAGAATGGCCAGTCCACATAGAAAAATATTGTCAAGTCGATTTCAAACCCGGGCCATCATCTACTCTCCTCTCTGTCTGTCGCGAGCGCTCATGCGGAACGAAGGAGAAACAGCCCGGATGCACTTTGTCTGTCGCGCCAAGGGAACGAGGGAACCGCTCCTCCCTTCAATTAATTTAGCGGAGTCAAGGACCTCGCCACGTTTCGCTGGTGTTAATACCCATGGGGAAATTCATCCGCAATAAATACAAGCCAGACCTGTCAGACACTATCCCGGCATAAACCCAGAATGACATTTTCTGGTATCATTTTTAATTCCACAGCAAAATGTTATTTAATTATATAATTTAAAAAACACTATTCTTGGTGACCAATTGTATCTGTATGCAACTAATTACAAGTAAAGCCTACTCTTCTGGATATTATAATCAACCAATCAAATCTCATTATGATCAAGCATTAAAATCTCAGCGAGAAAAGTTACTCAGCTGAAATGAGCCAGTATGTTCTGTAAGGACATTAACACCCAATTCTGTACAATATAATGAATAATAATGTACATAAATCATTCTAAAGAATAAAAAAGGAAGGTGATGAACGAATACATCATTGGTAAACTCACCTTCATAGGCTCCTGTGGCTGTGTAGTTGGTGCTGCCATGAGTCCTTTAAACTTCACACACCTGGTCAACTAACGGTCAACTAATGGTTAATCACATTAGACATTATCCAGTCTCAGTGACCTAGTAAACCATGACCCTGTCCTCGTAAACCATAACTATGACCCTGTCCTCACAGTGTCCCCTTGTCCTCATAATGCTGTTGCTCTGGTCCCGACAGTGTGTGTGATGCGTGGTGTAGTCCGAGGTCTGTCCCGGTAAGCCCTGACATGGTCTCTCCACTTCCTCTCTGGCTCTTCCTTTGTGCGTTCTTCTACTCTGTCCACAGTGATAGTGTGAAAGTGTGTGTGTTTCGATGTGTGTGTGTTGGGATGTGTGTGTTTGGATGTGTGTGTGTGCTCTCTCTACTCCCCTCCACACTGACAGAAGCAGAGGGAGAGATAGAGTAGGAACAGGACTGTGCCCACCCCTTCAGTCCAAACATCCAATGTGAAAGCTCTCTCCAAGCTGAGCCTCCTCCCTCCCT
>NC_056460.1:15528901-15596401 GCF_018296145.1 Oncorhynchus tshawytscha
AAAACTTAAGTTTGGCATTTCACTTTTTTTCACTTTTTTTGCTTAAAAGAGAGAAGTTAAACAAAGTTTGGAGCTCAATCGACACTATTTAAAGCAGGCATGGAGTGTGTGTGAGGTGGACAGTGGAAGTAATCAATTCTAATTGGAGGCTGCGAAGCACATTTCCCCGGCTGCAATCCTCCGGTGGCTAGCTCCAGGCATGCCAAATGAATGGGCTGAGAATTGACGATGCTATCTTACAGGTAATATATTGAATATTGATGGTGGATGTCCTATTCTAGAGATCCTGCCATCCTCCCACACACGATACAGTATATGCTGCAGTGGAACACTTGAGATGAAGTATTTCAAATACTTGACCTGTGTCTGATGGAGCTTGCCTAGCCAAATGGAACTTATACAATAGTCTTAAAAACTCTCAGCCACAAAAGGGTGATCAAATGAAGTTCCTACATCTGCAGGGGTCTTGTACTATATGGTCAGTTTTGAATGACGATGGAGGGATCACAAGTCATTGATGAAATGTGCATTTTTGACAACAGGGAATACAACAGAATTTGTTGTCATAAGAATGCTATAATATATTCCCTTTACTCACTTGTACAGGCGCCGTCGTGAAGGTGATCCAGGTACACAGTTTTTCACCTTCACACATAATACCATGACTCATTCACACGTTCCCGAAACAGGAACAGGAAATAGGTGTTTGTGTGTCCGCGTGTCAGCATGGTTTCATGGTGAGGGTCAATGTCTGTGATGTGCTGAGTGGGCCGTCGGGCACCAGTGCCATGGGAGACTGGCGCCGTGCCCACGAGAGAGAGAGAGAGAGAGAGAGAGAGAGAGAGAGAGAGAGAGAGAGAGAGAGAGAGAGAGAGAGAGAGAGAGAGAGAGAGAGAGAGAGAGAGAGAGAGAGAGAGAGAGAGAGAGAGCGCAGACAGTGGAGCTGGAGTGAGCTGACGGTGAAGAATGACCAAAGTTTTAATACTGGCAGGAAGTTAAAGTGGGTTGAAAATATAGATGAATTACAGATGCAGGATCTTAATTTGATCACTCTTTTGTTGTTGAGAATTTTCCCGGGCAGCAAAAAAGGCTAACATGTAATGTATTCAGGTTTAAAAAGGCTTGTAAAGTTTGTAATTTACACTTTAAAATGTCAGACTTCCCCTAAAGACAAATGTATCAACCCCTACAAAACATTTACATGAATTACAATCCACATAATAATTCACATTTCCGGTAGCTGGAGGATTATTTTCCTGCTGTAGCAAACTGGCTCAAATGTAGATCCTACATCTGTAGAAGCTGCCGGTCCACAAAGTCTCTGTCTATAGCTGGAGACTCTATCTTACTCTGTAGCTGCTCGGCTTTCCCAATAATTCATTTATTGTAATGCAGCACTGCATGATCCATACACCAGCCCAATGGATTAGTGTGTGGGGTTGAGTTGGGTCTGGGCTGCATAAAGGAACAGTAGAGTGTATAGTGTAACAGACAGACCTCAGGGCTTCTGAGGACAGACTGTACATAACAGTACTAGAGTAGCATGTCTCCCTGTTCCGACATGAGATTTCAGGGCAGGTCTCCACTCACCAGAACTGGGTTCAAATACTATTTGAAATCATTTCAAATACTTGACCTGTGTCTGATTGAGCTTGCCAAGCTTAAATTGAACTAATACAATAGTCCTAAAAATGTAAACCCTTCCCATCTGGCACTGCAGGCAGGCTCAAGCAAACACTGAAACTATATTAAAACAAACATCATTATTTGAACCCAGGTCAAGTACATAACAGTTACTATTGTGGCACATCTATCACTTCCCTTCAGACATGAGACGTCAAGGCAGGTGTCTGCTATACTCAGTATACTTAAAGCAGGCAGATCTCCCAGTCCCGTTCCACCCCCAACCATTAAATATTTACACTTAATTTCAGCTAAAAAGCTCACTGCCTCCGAGAGGGCACGCTTAGAGGGAGAGGAAGTCTCTAGCCTACGGCGGAGGAGTTCAGCCTAAGTCTGTGTAACCCTAATGCAAGGTAAAAACACATGACTCCCTTACCTTAAACACTAATGTAGAAAATAGAAACCGAAGCAGAAACCCAACACTTAAGTTAGTTTGAGTTTTGGCAGCGGGCATTTCAAATGAAAAGAGAGATGAAGTTAAAACAAAGTTTGGAGCTCGATCGGCACTATTTAAAGTAGGCATTGAGTGTGTGTGAGGCGGACACTAGAAGTAATCAATTCTCATTGGAGGCCGCGAAGCACATTTCCTCGGCTGCAATCCTCCGGTGGCTAGCTCCAGGTATTCCAAATGAATGGGCTGAGAATGGACGATGCTAGCTTACTCTCCGTTATACCATTTCATATTCTAATCCCTTCCCGTTCGGGTCATTTCCCCTCTCAAGTAGTTCTTAATACTTTTCTATAGACCCATCAAACTCACCAACAACTTTATTGAATCTTATTTTTTATTTTTTTTACAGTAGCTTCCTCCTCATCCTCAAATCAAATCCTATCGGTCACATACACATGGTTAGCAGATGTTAATGCGAGTGTAGCGAAATGCTAATATATTGAATATTGATGGTGGATGTCCTATTCTAGAGATCCTGCCAACCTCCAACACACGATACAGTATATGCTGCAGTGGAACACTTGAGTTTAAGTTGGAGAGGCTGTTATAACGCTCCATTGCATGGCATTTAAAAACAAACTATTACAATTTTTATATAGTGTCACATTTTGACTTGAGGACAGTGGAACTTGGCCCCATCTCTTTGATAGTCACGGCACTTTGCAAACTGGTTCCTGCATGAATATTTCAATCAGCTTACATTCATCTGAATGTATTCCCTGTGGATATCCTGTCCCAAATCAATTACATTTCATCCAAGTTGAGTGGATTGAATCCTTGGGTTAGACAAGAGATCGAAGTCAACTGTCCCTCAAATCATTCTCAGCCAGTAGTCCAGCCAAACCTGTCTTCAGCCTCTATCCCCTACCAACACTACTGTACATTCCTCTGGAATCTCCCCAACAACTTCCCCCAGTGTGTATAAGGTGTGTTTAAGTGTGCGTTCAGGGTACTCACATGTTCCAGCTTCTCTTTGCTGCGGAGCCAGATGGTTGCAGAATAGTCCTGCTGCTGGACAGCACTGTTGGCGTAGATGTCAGAGAGGTGGGGTGCGTGGAGGGGTTCCCCTCTACCCCTCATCCCATGGCCTCCTGATGCCATGATGCACACACGCACACAACACAACACACACACACGCACGCGCACACACACACGCGCACACACACACACACACACACACACACACAAAGCTCTTCTTCTTCTCTTCTGGCCTCTTTCCTCCTCTAGACTCTATCACTGTCAGTCTATAGCTAGTCAATGAGTGAGCCAAGCCCTTCTGAACCACCGTGGATCTGTAAGTGGGTGACTGTCTATAGCTCTTCAAACCCACCGAGGTTCTCTTCTCTCACTAGCTGTCTAACTGTCTGGCGTGGGTCTAACTGTCTGGGCAGTGGGTGGGCTGGTTCCTCGTGGGAGGTGGGGCTCAACAGGGAGTGCTGCAGCAGAATGAGGTGGGAGAGTGCCAGACCCACTTAAAGGCACTGAGTGAGTGAGGGTGAGCGTGTGTGTGTGTGTGTGTGTGTGTGTGTGTGTGTGTGTGTCTGTATGTCTGTGTCTGTATGTCTGTGTCTGTGTGTGTGTGTGTGTGTGTGTGTGTGTGTGTGTGTGTGTGTGTGTCTGTGTGTGTATGTGTGTGTGCGTGTGTGTGTGTGTGTGCATGTCTGTGTGTGTGTGTGTGTGCGTGCGTGTCTGTGTGTGTGCGTGTCTGTGTCTGTGTGTGTGTGTGCGTGTGTGTGCATGCGTGTGTGTGTGTGTGTGTGTGTGTGTGTGTGCGTGCGTGTCTGTGTGTGTGCGTGTCTGTGTGTGTGTGTGTGTGTGTGTGTGTGTGCACTACATTGAAATTAAAACAGAGGTTCTTACATCAGTGAGGAAATGTATTTATCACATGATAAATATAGTATGTTTATCTCTGTTCGTCCAGTGGTGTCTGTAGCCTAACCTGCTGCTCATGTCAGAGTGTATCGTTGTATTACACTGCACCAGAGTGGGACACTAGTGGGTTAGCTAATAAAGTATTGATTTGACACTGCCTCGACTACATATAGACAGCTGTGATATTGCCTCTGCCTCCAACGGCATTTCATCGGTATATACAGTACGCCTTTTAGGTCATTATGTAGTTTCACAGTGCCGATATTGGCTACATACTGTAAGTCTTGAATGAATGGAGGTTGTGTAAATACTGAAGCTAAGAGAAAGGAAAGTGTTCAGTGGCCCTTGAACGATTTATGTCACGGCTAGAGAACCTTTCCCCCACCAGAATGGATTTTGCACTGATTGTTCTAGTTTCATTACCTAAATTATGCAGCCATCATTGCATCAATACTGCACAGCTAACCTGATTCTTAATCGGTGAATTCTCCTATGGCAGTAGTTCCTATATAGCCTGTCAAAATGTACTTACTCACAAGCCTCCATCTCCCCACCCCAGGATGGAAATTGCAATATTTATGCCCTTACTTTTCCTCCAGTGTTTAGTGAACAGCATACTAATTCCTCCTCCTTCCCCACAGCCAGGTCTGCATTGGCAGACTTGCTGACACGGGACTTTTCTTTCTTTTTTTTTGTCCTCCTCAAACCTTCATCAGTCGACCACAAGCAATAATAGTTAATTGATGAAAAGTATAGACTATGTAAATATAAACGCCCTATTGCACACACCAGCTTGTTCGGTGTCGTACATCTTCGCCTAGTCAATGTGAGGAGACCAAGTGCCAAGTCACCATCGACTGACAGCTTAGCTTTTTGTTATCCATGTTATGCAAGATGAACCAAAGGCTTTGATACAGTATTCTACTGTGAGAAGTGTGTGTCAGTAACAGACAGAACACAGCATAAAGGTCCAGGAATATCATAGAAAACCCATTTGAATGTTATACTTTATATAAACCAATATCCGTCGGATATGTAGAAGTATTGAGGTGCTGCCCAGGTCCCCAAGTCGTCACATTTGTCAAAACGAATCAAAAACTAGTCCGGTCTCTCTATGCACACTGACACACCAAAACACTCATAACATACACACACATTTACACTGACGCTACACACTCATAACATACACACACATTTACACTGACTCTACACACTCATAACATACACACACATTTATACTGACTCTACACACTCATAACATACACACACATTTATACTGACTCTACACACTCATAACATGCACACACATTTATACTGACTCTACACACACATAACATACACACACATTTATACTGACTCTACACACACATAACATACACACACATTTATACTGACTCTACACACTCATAACATACACACACATTTATACTGACCCTACACACTCATAACATACACACACATTTACACTGACGCTACACACTCATAACATACACACACATTTATACTGACTCTACACACTCATAACATACACACACATTTATACTGACCCTACACACTCACGCACACTCAAATACAATCATTATTTATGCTGCTGCTGTTTATTATATATCCTGATGCCCAGTCACCTTAACCCTATACATATCTACCTCTTATCACTCCAGTATACCTGCACATTGTAAATATGTTACTGGAACTGACCCTGTATATAGTCACCTTTACCCCTATACATATCTACCTCTTATCACTCCAGTATACCTGCACATTGTAAATATGTTACTGGAACTGACCCTGTATATAGTCACCTTTACCCCTATACATATCTACCTCTATCACTCCAGTATACCTGCACATTGTAAACATGGTACTGGAACTGACCCTGTATATAGTCACCTTTAACCCTATACATATCTACCTCTATCACTCCAGTATACCTGCACATTGTAAACATGGTACTGGAACTGACCCTGTATATAGTCACCTTTACCCCTATACATATCTACCTCTATCACTCCAGTATACCTGCACATTGTAAACATGGTACTGGAACTGACCCTGTATATAGTCACCTTTAACCCTATACATATCTACCTCTATCACTCCAGTATACCTGCACATTGTAAACATGGTACTGCAACTGACCCTGTATATAGTCATCTTTACCCCTATACATATCTACCTCTATCACTCCAGTATACCTGCACATTGTAAACATGGTACTGCAACTGACCCTGTATATAGTCACCTTTACCCCTATACATATCTACCTCTTATCACTCCAGTATACCTGCACATTGTAAACATGGTACTGGAACTGACCCTGTATATAGTCACCTTTAACCCTATACATATCTACCTCTATCACTCCAGTATACCTGCACATTGTAAACATGGTACTGGAACTGACCCTGAATAAAGCTTCTTCCTTTCTTGTGTTCTTCTTATTTATATTTCTTGTGTGTTTTTGTTCTATCTTGTTATTTTTAGTACTACGTTGATATTGATTACTGCATTGTTACATTTGGATCTAGCAAGAAAGGCATGTCACTGCACTTGTGCGAGCGACATTAAAACTTGAATCAGTACAGAATAATATCCTGCCCAGACAAAAGGACAACGAGGCCAGTGCACTCTTAATCTTTCATTTCCATGTAAAACCCCAAGACATTCAAAACCACAGTTCAGTAACAAGCCTCAACTTAATTCTGAAAACCCATGAATCTCCCAGTGGAATCAGAGCTCCAAAAGCACATGCTGTGCAGCAGCAGCATCAGTAGCCCAGTATGACAAAAGGGGAGCAGCTTTTTACACTGCAGGGGGATTAAACAAGTGGAACACAATATCTTAAGCAACTGTAATTAACAGAGCACCGCAGATGGCCCTTCTGAGCAATAGAAATAGAATTTACAGAATGGAAATGGTTTTGACTTGAATGGGGCGGTCCATTCTAATAATTCTATTTCTATGTTCTGTGTGTTCTGTATGTTCCGTTTAATGGTGACTGAAAGAGGTTGGACAATAGGGTTGGGTTGAGTGTGGCGCTGAGGGAGAAAAGCAGGGAGGTTTAGGGAAACAGGGAATCTTTACAGTAGCAGCTGACTGACTAAAATATTGAGAATTAGAGTTATTGTCCCAACGTGTTTAGAAATATATACAGCCTGGATATCTGGACATGAAATTCACATGAAAAAAACTGTCAATGATAATCATGCATTTTATTAAAACCAGTGGAAAGTAGACAAACAAAAAAATCATGTAACCATTATCTTACAAAGATAACAAATACATCATGACAATTAGAAAACCTATCCGTACAAAATATACAAGCAGAAACATGTAAAAGGTTTGAAATGACATAAAGACAACAAAGACCTTACTAATAAGACACAAAATGCTATTTTCTTTATTAATAATCAAGCTGTTTTGGCTGAGAAACATCAACATTTACGATCAGGTTACATTCATGTGTAAACATTGGTATGAGGCAGGACATCCAGATACAGTATGGGTATATCATAGAGGTAGATAGAGGACTCTAGTGTCTAAAAGCCATTTTAGCATGGGCAGCACCATTGAGGACTTACACCATTTTTAAGTAGAACTGGGTGTCCCACTTCTTATGGGTTAAGAAAGGATCTCATCATTCAAACCAGCTCATCAGGAGGGATCAGCCAATGAATTACACTTGTGAACAAACATTCCATAACTGCAGGTGGCAGTAAATCATAAATCTTGGATTTATACCTGTTCAGACAACACACTCCAGGTGGCAGTGTGCACCCTTTCAGTTTGTTTACCAACTCATAGTAGGATAAGAAAAGTAACCACTTCAAAATGGAGATGGCCTCAATGGTGCTGTATGCTCTCACAGACGCCATAAAGGGACAGATACAATGTTGTGTCCTCTATCTAGCTCTATGGGGTATATAGAGCTACTTCCTGGTCCATTTTACTTCCTGGGTCCATTTAATTTCCCGGTCCATGTCATGGTTTCTCTCAGCACTTGGTCATGTTCAGTAGGGTACACTGTAGCAAACTGTTTTGCAACGGATAATGAAAATGAGTGGTTACCTACCCGCTTAACTCCATTTCAAAACTTTTCTCCCGACTGAACATGATCCTGGTCTCCCGACTATCCCTTTCTATGCTGGCTTTTACTCAGATCTCTTCGCTTCATAAGCGTTCTTCAAATACGTTAACCAGAACACTCGTGCGTGTTTCATGACGCAATCACAGATGGCTGGTGGTGCCTTAATTGGGGAGGAAGGTCTCTTAGTAATGGCTGGAATGGAATGGTATTGACACGTCAAACACATGCTTTCCTTGTGTTTGATACCATTCCATTCACTTCATTCCAGTCATTATTATGAGCCGTCCTCCCCTCACCAGCCTCCTGTGGACTCAATCATAATGGATAATCAAAACCAGTTCTCAATAAAAAAACAAGTTCCAATGAAACCCAGCATCCACAAAGAGTACACCCAGACCTGTTTTGGGTATCCTTACTAACACCACCACTCTTTAACATGTGCAAATCAACAAACGTTAGCTTAGCTACACCTCCTAGCCTGCTTCTGCACTCTTTCCAACTCCTTACGCATTTGTCATGCCAGACATGTGGCACCCGGGCTATTTCCATCTTATAGTTTCATCAACAATGGTTTTGACAATGGGCACTTTGTGACGTAATACACTTGGATATGGGGACTACTTTCGGGAACACATTTTTCAGGAAGCTACTTTATCACCGTGCCTACAGTAGTTAGTTATTAGTAACATACGGTACAGCTATCTTTGATCCATCATTCTTAAGATACTGTATCACTCCACAGGGGAAGGCATGGATGGGAGAATTATACACATTATACACATTTAAATGGATACATAACACTGTACATACCCTATGTCTTTTCATCTGAATAAATAAAGAATAATATTGGTCTCTCTTTCGTGGAAAAATCGTAATATTAGAACAAGCGCAGCAAGCTGCAAGTGCTACAAGTCAGCTAACAGACACAGAATGCTATATGGTCATATTCACAATATTTGCTGAGCTATGCTATGCATAATGGCGGGATATTCTGAAAAGTATTTTCAGAAAGACACTGAATTCTATTCTCCAATGCTGAACCATGGTGTCCATTTAGTTTTTGTTGTAATTTGGGTTCTATATAGCCCCCAAAGAGGGGTTGTAACCACAAAGCAGACTGTCAATCAAGCATCAGTCAAATGCAAGCTTATCAGTCAAAACAGTGACTTCATCGCTTGTAAATAGTAGCCTGCACAGTAAGAAAAGAGGGTTCCTCAAGGGTTCTTTGGGAAGGGTGATAATTCTATGTGGAACAATACTGTGGAATGTGGAACAAATAACCATTTGGGCCCCTCAATGGTTCTTTACTTTTAGTGATCATTAAAATGGTGGCTCATTTGAATATTTTGGGGTGTGGTTTGCTAACAGCTCTTTTTGTCCAACCATAAGTGAGAGTGTAATTTCAGTTGATCTAATCTGTTGGGTTATGCGGTTACATGCTATACAATATGTGACTATAGCCAGTGACAAACTCATGTATGGCCTTGGGTCAATCGAGAATGGTTGACACCTGATTCAACAATAATAAAATCTATGGAATTGTAACAATATAATATGTATATTAAATCTGAATTAAAACCCCTCTATGGTTTTACAAAAAACCCTTTGAGATTGAGAAGGTTCTTTACAGAACCATTCTCCATAAAAAAAAGGGTTCTATATAGCCCCCAAAAGGGTTGTAACCTCAGCGGAACCCTTTTTGGCTCTATATATAACCTTTTTTTAAAGGATAAGGTTCTTTATAGCACCATACAGGTTTCATTTAGAACCTTATGAGTATGGTTAAAGAACCAAAAAGCCAAAGAACCCTTATTTGCCACTATATAGAACCACTTGTTTTTAGTGTGTAAAGTTACACGGTGTTACACAATCGGCAACACTGTCGAACACAAACAGAATCATATCAAATGTCTTCTGAAAAGTCATCAATCAACCAGCAACAGGTGCAGTTAGCAGACCATAATGCAAAAGAACTCTTGATACTTTTCAAACGTGTTCAAGAATATTGATATAGTAGTATTGATAACGGACTGTAGGACATAGATTGTATTGACAGTACATACTCCTTTCACAGCCTTTTTATACACGTTATAGCTACAGAACAAGCTCACTGTTGGCTCCAATTCATATGAACAAACGGATTGGTATGTCAGAGACAAAGATTAAAAAGTGTTTATTTACTTCTCTTTTGGTCTGATGTTCAGGAGGTTTGTCCAGACATTGAAGGAAATATCAACCCACTGGGCGTACACTAGTTGAGTCAACGTAGTTTCCACGTCATTTCAATGGAATTACGTTGAACCAATGTGGAATAGACATTGAATTGACATCTGTGCCCAGTGGGAGTCCCATCTCTCCAAGTCTTTTACCATCCTCCCTAGTAGTGAGCCTCAATCAGGGCCCCTCCACGCAAGTGTTTAGGTAGTTGTACTTTAGTAGTGTGTTCTAGATCCAGTATCCTCCTCATTTATGAACCACACAGTTGTGTTCTCCACCACTAGAGGGCAGATTATTATCCACATGGAGTCCCAGATCTCTCTCTGCCACCTGGGTAGAGGTGCCTGAGGCCCCCAAGGAGGGTCCACCGCTGGGGGCCGACAGGGTGCTGCTAGAAGGGCATTCTCCACTACTACCTCCAGGGGGGTGACCGACAGAGGAGGGCCCCGCTGCCCCAGGACTGACCCTCTGCAGGTCGGTCAGAGGGCTGGTCAGTCCCAGGCTGGTCAGGGCATCCAGGGTGCCATCCGGATCCACCATCACATCAATCACTGTGGAGCAAAGAGGAGAAGGAGAAGGTCTAAGTCAGTGAAAGAGGAGAAGGTCTGACAATCAGTCAGTCAAAGAGGTCTGTCAATCAGTCAATCGAAGAGGAGAAGGTCTGTTAATCAGTCAGTCAAAGAGGAGGTCTGTCAGTCATAGAGGAGGAGGTCTGTCAATCAGTCAATCAAGCAAGCAAACAATCAATCAGAGAATGGAAGATTTATTTCTATAGAAATGTGATGATTGATATGATGAAATATGTATGAATATAGATGCTCTGTGCAGATGCTAACTGTATATCTCTATGACTTGTACTGTATACAGCTGCAATCAAATCACGTATGACTGTCTCAGGACTCATACCTAGTAACTGTCTCTCCACTCTCTTCAGATCCTGGAGGATGGTGGTGATCTCCTGGTAAACAATCACACAACAAACAAAAAGGTCAACAAAACACACACAAATTGTTTAGGGAATTGAAGAAGGGATACCGTTCACCATAAGACATTGATGTCCCCACCTGTTACCTTCCTTAAACAACAACAACAACAACATCAGATTGACCCTTGTTATCTTCCTCTTTTCTACTGGGAAAAGTTGAAGCAATTAAAACGTGGCATAATTATCCCCTCCATTTGGACTCTAGTGAACAGACACATCACTGAGAGGTAGCCTAAGGCCAGTCACTGTGTTCAGTCTGAATTTACAACCTTGTTCCTGAGCAAGGCAGTATTTTTTGGACCGCCCACGACAACAGACTATAAGTCAAGTCCTTTGACTAATCAAACTGCTCCTCTCCTCCAGCTTGAATAGAAGTTCTGATTTAGGATCAGTTTAGCCTTTTAGATCATAATTAATAAAATTATATGAACATGTGGGACCTGATCCTAGATCAGCACTCCTACTCTGAGACACTTTTTAATACGGGAGGACAGTGAGGAGGGATAGCTGCTATAGGGAGGTGGGACTGAAAGGTTGTCGGTTCAAATCCCAGGGCGGACATATTATCGCCGTTCACCCGAGAGTGGCACTCGATTCTGATGTGATGTTCGATACTGTTGTCGTATGTTATGTTATACTCTCAGAGAGAGAGAAAGACAGGTAGTGAGAGATTGGCAAGAGAGGGAGAGAGAGAGAGAAAGACAGAGGGAGGGAGACAGAGGTAGGGAGAGAGACAGAGGGAGGGAGGGGGAAAGAGAGAGAGAGAGAGAGGAAGGAGAGAAGAAGGAGAGAAGAGTGGGAGAGGGAGAGAGAGAGAGAGGGGGGAGGGAGATGAGAGAGAGAGGGGGAGGGAGGGGGGGAGGGAGATAGAGAGAGAGAGGGGGGGGGGAGGGAGATAGAGAGAGAGAGAGGGAGGGGGAGGGAGATAGAGAGAGAGGGGGAGAGAGAGAGAGGAGGGGGGGGAGGGAGATAGAGAGGGAGGGGGAGGGAGATAGAGAGAGAGAGGGAGGGGGGGGGAGGGAGAGAGAGAGCAGGAGAGAAGAGAGAGAGAGAGAGAGAGAGGGGGAGGGAGAGAGGGAGGGGAGAGAGAGAAGAGAGAGAGAGAGAGAGAGGGGGGGGGAGGGAGATAGAGAGAGAGAGAGGGAGGGGGAGGGAGAGAGATAGAGAGAGAGAGGGGGGGAGAGAGAGAGAGAGGGAGAGAGAGAGAGAGAGGGGGAGGGGGAGGGAGAGAGAGGGAGGGGGAGGGGAGAGAGGGGGAGAGAAGAGAGAGAGAGGGAGGGGGGGAGGGAGAGGGAGAGAGAGAGGGGAGAGAGGGGGGGGAGGGAGATAGAGAGAGAGAGGGAGGGGGGAGGGAGATAGAGAGAGAGAGGGGGAGATAGAGAGAGGGAGAGAAGAGAGAGAGAGAGAGGGGGGGGGAGGGAGATAGAGAGAGAGGGGGAGATAGGGGGGGGGGGGAGATAGAGAGAGAGAGGGGAGGGGGAGGGAGAGATAGAGAGAGAGAGGGGGAGAGGGGGGAGAAGAGAGAGAGAGAGAGAGGGAGGGGGAGGGAGGGAGAGGGAGAGAGAGAGAGAGAGAGGGGGAGAGATAGAGAGAGAGGGAGGGGAGGGAGGGGAGGGGGGGAGATAGAGAGAGAGAGGGGAGGGGGGGAGGAGGAGAGGGGGAGGGGGAGATAGAGAGAGAGAGAGGGGAGAGAGAGGGGGAGAGAAGAGAGAGAGGGAGGGGGAGGGAGATAGAGAGAGAGAGAGGAAGGGAGGGAGATAGAGAGAGAGAGGGGGGAGAGAGGGGGAGGGAGATAGAGAGAGAGAGGGAGAGGGGGAGAGATAGAGAGAGAGGGGAGGGAGATAGAGAGGGAGGGGGGGGAGGGAGATAGAGAGAGAGAGGAGGGGGGAGGGAGAGAGAGAGAGGGGAGGGAGGAGAGGGGAGGGAGAGGGAGAGAGAGAGAGCAGGAGAGAGAGAGAGAGAGAGAGAGAGAAGGGGAGGGAGGGGGAGAGAAGAGAGAGAGAGGGGGGGGAGAGAAGAGAGAGAGAGAGAGAGAGGGGGAGGAGGGAGATAGAGAGAGAGAGAGAGGAGAGAGGGGGAGGGGAGGGAGATAGAGAGAGAGAGGGGAGAGGGGGGGAGAGAGGGGGAGAGAAGAGAGAGAGGGAGGGGGGAGGAGGGAGATAGAGAGAGAGAGGGGAGGGGGAGGGAGGGAGAGAAGAGAGAGAGGGAGGGGGAGGGAGATAGAGAGAGAGAGGGGAGGGAGATAGAGAGAGAGAGAGGGGGAGGGGAGAGAGGGGGAGAGAAGAGAGAGAGAGAGAGAGAGAGAGAGGGAGGGGGAAGGAGTCATACCTCATCAATTAAAGTGGATATCAAAATACTTTATTACAATCAAGAAACATCATAACTTATACTTTCAGAATTGAGAGGAAGTGACTTATTATCTTGATTCAGAAAGTGATGCCAACTCACATCTCAATTAAACAAATGTGACTGTGCAGACCGGGGGGCAGGTTTGAGAAACACGTCCTTACCTCACCCCCTTCTGTTTAGGTCGTCCTACTACATCTGGGTGTTTGTCAGGCTTAACAGATATGATTAATGCAACAGCACCATCAGCCAATGACGGCCTTTAAAACTACTCCGAGCTTCCCAGATGGTGGTAGAAGCCATCAATTATTTACCGTCCCAAAGTTTTGTTGCATCATCACCTCAAATAAGCACTCTCTGGTTTGTGTTTATATTTTTACCAGGCACTTCTCTTGCACCACCGAGAGCCGGTTGCACCACGACCTGGTATGGGAATTGCTCCGTCTATGATCGCAAGGCCCTCCAGCAGGTGGTGAAGATGGCCCAGTACATCACTGGGACCGTGCTCCCACCCATCCAGGGCATCTACTCGAAACGGTGCCCGAGGAAGGCCCGCAGCATCATCAAGGACCCCACACACCCCAGCCACGAGCTGTTCACCCCCTTACCGTCGGGCTGA
This sequence comes from Oncorhynchus tshawytscha, assembly GCF_018296145.1. Taxonomy (NCBI): domain Eukaryota; kingdom Metazoa; phylum Chordata; class Actinopteri; order Salmoniformes; family Salmonidae; genus Oncorhynchus; species Oncorhynchus tshawytscha. The sequence goes on from NC_056460.1 coordinate 15,543,162, forward strand.
CGTTATTGGAGCACGAGGTCTGATACCAACAGGCTCAGAGACCGTTTCTATCTACAAGCCATCAGACTGCTGATCACATGAACTGGACTGACCACCTGCTCTGATTCTCCTTACCGTAGCACACATGCACTCCCTGACGCAAGCATTCACACACCCACACAGACACATATACATTCATGCTACACACACATCACAACTGCCTCTACCAGAATGTTATTATTGTTCCTAAATACTGCACAACTTAAACAATTGCCCCCAACCCCCATTCCCCAAAAACACGTGTAAATATTGGACTATAAATTGTGCCTTCTTTCATTATACTTATGCTAAAATGTTTATTCTGTTCTACTGACTTTATGTTTCTATTGTTATCTTGTATTACGTTTTATTGTGGTTGCACCGTCCAGAAGGAACCTGCGAGTACACATTTGGTTGGACGGTGTACACCATGTGTATGCGCTACCTACGACTAATACAACTTGAAACCTGAACTTGAAACTAGGTCCACCTGCCCTCTGCAGTCATTTATCACAGCAGCTGGGTGGTACAGCAAGAGACAAGGTGTGAGGTAAGGACAGTAGGGGTCTGGCACCTTACCGTGCTGGAAGTCTTGAGGAGTAGAGAGTCATGCTCGGCTTGGAGTTTATTCTCAATCTCGTCCCATTTCCGGTCCTTATCTTTGAATAATATCCTGGAGAAGTTTTCAAGAATAAATTGAAAAAAAAAAAAAAATCTGTTGTATGATCACGTTGAGTGATTTAATTAGTGTGAAATGGGTTGAGGGGGAACATGAAAGTGGTTACTGATGTTTAAAAAGTGAGGATGGATGTTTCAAGTTGTCACCTTAACCTTTATGAAGTGCCATTCATAATATCCAAATTAGGATACAGTATTTTCTAGGATACAAGCCATCATATCTTATACAACACTACTGATTCTTCCTTGTCGTTATCCAGATTTGATCCAGTTCAAAGCACAGCATGTAACTGCACGTATTCAGATTTTTTAAAATTCAAAGTCAAAAACGAGCCTATTATTTCACACTGCTTGGGTTCACTTGCAACTCATAAAGCACTCCTAACACTTCATCATCAAAATCAGGGAATTCTTTATTTCACATTCCTTTTCTTTGAATGAATCGTGATGAAAGGTGATGCCTACCTGATTTTGCCGGCTGTTTTGTCCACAGAATGGCGTATCCGTGCCGAGAGCTGGGTCACAGATGCTAATAGTAAACTGTCCAACACCGCCTGAGGGGAAACAACAAGGAAAAGAGGAGGTCTTATGTAAGAGGTGTTTCAGTAAACACCTAAAATAGCATAATAACTAGGACAGGCAGGGATACCATGGCTATATGCAGTCACAAAACCAGAAGGATATTAGATATACAATAGCTTATTTTTGCTCAAATCTCCCAGAAACCAGCATCATCCATCATTAATATAGTAATAAATGTGTTATTAAGGACCGGACCCCTTTTTTCAATTTTCGCCTAAAATGACATACCCAAATCTAACTGCCTGTAGTTCAGGTCCTGAAGCAAGGATATGCATATTCTTGATACCATTTGAAAGGAAACACTTTGAAGTTTGTGGAAATGTGAAATGAATGTAGGAGAATACAATGCAATAGATCTGGTAAAAGATAATACAAAGAAAAAAACAACCATTATTTTTGTACCATCATCTTTGAAATTCAAGAGAAAGGCCATAATGTATTATTCCAGCCCAGGCGCAGTGTATGTGCAAAGTTTTAGACGGATACAATGAACCATTGCATCTCTGTTCAAAATGTTATATCAGGATTGCTCAAATGTGCCTAATTGGTTTATTAATAACTTTTCAAGTTACACACTGTTTCATCAATAATACAGTAGGTTTCTGATGGGATAGGGTTAATTCACCCTGACATCAAGTCCTTTTGGTTTCTGGGTTGTGTTTTGTCTATCTCTCTAACGACTGTTTTTCAAACTTCTTCATCTCAAACTGGTAATGATGCCATTGTCCTTATAAACACTCATGGTATAAAGACAAGCTGAAACAGATTAGAAACTAGGCTAAACCAGAGTACAATCAAATACTTTCAGTTATTATTATTTTTAGTTCGGATTCCAAGCGGCAACAACTCACGTCCTCTCTGTTCCAAGTCTGGCGGCGAATGGCGCGGGGACCCTGTCTGTTAGAGTTGCGTGGCCGGAGCTCCACGGGGCGGATGTTATTACCCAGAATGCTCTCTGTTGACGGGCCGCTCCCAAGATCCAAGCCATCGTCAAAAACTCGCTCCTCCATCTGAGCAAAGCACCCAATACAAAGTAATTTATTTTCTGATATATACAGTACCAGTCAAAAGTTTGGACACATCTACTCATTCCAAGGTTTTTCTTTATTTGTACTATTTTCTACATTGTAGAATAATAGTGAAGACATCAAAACTATGAAACAACACATATGGAATCATGTAATAACCAAAAAAGTGTTAAACAAATCAAAATATATTTGATATTTGAGATTCTTCAAAGTAGCCACCCGTTGCCTCGATGACAGCTTTGCACACGCTATACGTCTGCCTCCAACTCACCCTCTCAAACACATAGATCCCCTGAACGCGGCTCATTTTTCAGACAACTTTCCAGCTCACCCTCTCAAACACATAGATCCCCTGAACGCGGCTCATTTTCCAGCCCACTTTCCAGCTCACACTCTCAAACACATAGATCCCCTGAACGCAGCTCACTCTCCAGATCCCAATCACCTGAATTCGGATCACCTGTTCACACACCTGTATGTCATTATCACACACTATTTAGTTCAGTTCTTTGCACCCCATCATTGTAAGGTATTGTTTGTTTTGTGACACACTTCTAGTCGGAGCTCTGTTTTTCCTGTAATTTAAGCATGTATGATGTATGATAGTTTTTACCTGGCTCACTAACGATGCCTATTCCCTGCCTGTACTTTAGCCTATCGGATTTCCTGTTATCTACCTATTGTCTGATCTCCTGAACTACGTTTTACTAGCCTGCACCTCAGATTGCAGCCCAAATAAATGCTTCACGGAGTTCAAGTAACAGACACATCTCAACATCAAGTGTTCAGAGGAGATTGTGTGAATCAGGCCTTCATGGTCGAATTGTTTCAAAGAAACCACTACTAAAGGACACCAATAATAAAAGACTTGCTTGGGCCAAGAGACAAGAGCAATGGACATTAGACCGGTGGAAATATGTCCTTTGGTCTGATGAGTCCAAATTTGACCGCAGTGTCTTTGTGAGACGCAGAGTAGGTGAACGGATGATCTCCACGCGTGCGGTTCCCTCCATGAAGCATGGAGGAGGAGGTGTGGGGGTGCTTTGCTGGTGACACTATCTGTTATTCATTTAGAATTCAAGGCACACTTAACCAGCATGACTACAACAGCATTCTGCAGCGATACGCCATCCCATCTGGTTTGCGCTTAGTTGGACTATCATTGTTTTTTTTAAAGGACAATGGCCCAACACACCTCCAGGCTGTTTAAGTGCTATTTGACCAAGAAGGCGAGTGATGGATGCTATTTGACCAAGAAGGAGAGTGGTGGAGTGCTGCATCAGATGACCTGGCCTCCACAATCACCTGACGTCAACCCAATTGAGATGGTTTGGAATGAGTTAGAGCACAGAGTGGAGGAAAAGCAGCCAACAAGTGCTCAGCATATGGTGAAACTCCTTCAAGACTGTTGGAAAAGCATTCCAGGTGAAGCTGGTTGAGAGAATGCCAAGAGTGTGCAAAGCTATCATCAACGCAAAGGGTGGCTACTTTGAAGAATCTAAAATCTATTTTGATTTGTTTAACACTTTTTTGATTACTATATGATTCTATATGTGTTATTTTATAGTTTTGATGCTTCACTATTATTCTACAAAGTAGGAAATAGTACAAACAAAGAAAAACTCTTGAATGAGTAGGTGTGTCCAAACTTTTGACAGGTACTGTAAATCCATAACATTCACAAGGAGCAGGCTTCAGGGCCCGTATTTATGTAGCTTCTGATAGGAGTACTGATCTAGGCTCAGTTTTTAGAATTTAGATCATATTCCTAGATCAGCACTCCTACTCTGAGACACTTTATGAATATGGGCCCTGATATGTACATGTGGCTCAGACTTTTGGGGAAATCATGACTGATGTCAACAGCTACATAAAGTGGGATTATTGCATCGTGGGATGTGTAGTACCATGGCTCCTGGGTCAGTGGCAGCACTAGCGGCTGGGCTGACTGAGTCGATCTCTCCGGCCACGTCATGGATCTCCCTGGCCAGCATGGCCAGGTCTTTGGCTAGGTCCTGACTGATCCTGTCAACATACAGGGAATGAATCAGTTAAATACCCTTGATTTGACTTCGATTGTGTATTATTGTGGGTATAAGTGAAATAATGAATGTTGCAAAATGGATACTTTTGAGGTTATGCTGGTTCTCAAAGTAATTTGCTCCCCTATAGAATTGACCCTATTATATTGTATAGGCCTAGTGAGATTGCTCCCCTATAGAATTGACCCTATTATATTGTATAGGCCTAGTGAGATTGCTCCCCTATAGAATTGACCCTATTATATTGTATAGGCCTAGTGAGATTGCTCCCCTATAGAATTGACCCTACAGTTTCTCTGTATATGTACAGTACAGACTGCTCCTCCATACCTGGCGATCTCTTCACTGTGAGTGGTCCAGTCCTTCATGTACTCCTCCTGTTCTCTGCCTGCTGACTGCTGCCTCAGAGCCGCTATACCCCCCGGACAGGGCGTGGCAGGGGCGGAGCCACCCAGCTGGGTCAGCCGCGGCGACGCAAACTGCCGGGTGGGACCGCCGTGCTTGGACGGGTGGCGGTTGGAGCCGAACTCGTCCTCAGAGGTGGAGGCGTAGTCCATGGGCATCCGGCGCCACCGGCCACCAGCTGGAGTCAAGGGAAGATGTTTTGTCAGTAGACGTAGTAGTGATTGAGGGCTTCACCACTACTAGATACACACAACTGTCCATAGAGAAGAGATTTTACTCATAAACTCAGTAAAAAAAGAAACGTCCCTTTTCCAGCACCCTGGAGGAGATGCACTGGTGGTAATGCAGCTGGTGGCCACACCAGATACTGAATGTTACTTTTGATTTTGACCCTCCCCCCTTTGTTCAGGGACACATTATTCCATTTCTAGCCACATGTCTGTGGAACTTGTTCAGTTTATGTCTGTTGTTGAATCTTGTTATGTTCACACACATATTTACACATGCTAAGTTTGCTGAAAATAAACGCAGTTGACAGTGAGATGACATTTTTTTTGCTGAGTTTACATGTAAATGTACATAAAGATGCTCAATAATGACAGCACCTACAAAAAGACTATAGCACAAACATGATACCAAATCAAACATTGCGGTGGATAAGTTACTAGAGAACAGTCACTCAGAAACACTACTTCTGTATCAGACAGTACAGTATGTTTACCTGTGGGGGTGATGTAGCCCTTAGACTTGTCAGGTAGTTTGGAGGCGCTGTTAGCCCTGGCCCTGGGTATTATCCCTCCCATGTTGCTGACTCCTCTGAGTCCCTGTCGGACAGCGTAGTCGGTAGCAATGCTACGAGCCTCTATCCCCCGGCTACGGCCCCCTGTGGCCTCTGAGTCACTCTGGGCAGACGGAGATCCCATCCTGGGCTTCCTGGGCTGGGCTAGGGCGTCAATGCGGGACAGGCCTCTCCGGAACCCTGGTCCGGGAGCCGCGGACCTGGAGCTAGCGGTGCTAGCCTCGGAGGCTACGGACATCCGGTCCATGTCGGCTGGTTCGGTATCGGAGGAGTCCCCCAAACGGGCACGTCTGAGTATCGAGGCCCGGGTGGGCCGCACCTTGGGCAAGGTGGTGGTAGGTTTACTGAGGGTGTTTGTGGTGGTGCTGGATGCCTGGGTGTTTTTAGCCCGGCTAGCCTTGGTGCTAGCCTCCACTCTGGTGCTTCCGGCCTGGGTTCTGGTGTGGGAACTGTGGGAGCTAACCTCCTGTAAGGAGGGTTGGGAGTCGGAGAGGAGGGAGTTGGAGTTGACGTCGTCATCTGTTAGGTCCAGGGAGGTCCAGGCACGACCAGCTTGGCGGGTCCCTTGTCCTCCAGACGGTCTGGATTTGGGTTTCCTATCCTGGGTATCTCTGGCTCTGGTAGGCCCCTTGGTGGAGGAGCACAGCACCGTCTTCTCCCTCTCTTTCTGCTGGGCAGTTAGGGTACGTCTCTTCTGGTGGACCACCTTCCGCCCTCCGACGCCCGCTGCCTGGCTAACGGTGCTGGTGGTGTCCACATCCGACTCAGGCGACAAAGACCCCTCGATGGACTGGCTAATTGGTTCACCCAGGTCTGATACCGTTGTCTCCAGAAACGCAGCCACCACTTCTGAGTCCTTCTGCCGGGTGGTACCATCCTCCCTGCCCTCCTTTGTCAGTATTCGTGCCCCAGTTTGCGTGTCAATCCGTGGGATGAGCTCGTGGGGGATGTTGGTGCTGGGTCTCTCCACCGTAAAGCTCTCTTGTCTAAGAAGCGGCTTCCCAGCACTCTCCCTTTCTTTAGCCTTCTCCTCCATCTCCTTCTTCCTCCTTGGTGCCTCCTCCAGTCTCTTCCCCCCACTATTCCCTGGCCGAGGAGGCAGGTTCGCCAACACAGTTTCTTTCCGGCTTCCCACATCTTGGTTCTTCGCTGGAGAGCCTTTTTTCGGACTTCCTCTGGTGCTTCCACCCACACTACCAGCCTGGCTACCCCCACCACCTCCACCACCAGGCTTGGTTCTCCCTCCTCTCCCCGTCTCCTGGTTCTCCTTCTCCTGGAGCTCCGTGTCCTGTTTCTCCCCCACATCGGAGGGGCGGTGAGCTGGACCAGGGGATCTCCTTCCCCCTGGGGTTGCCTCCTCGGTGGAGGGGAGCTGAGGCAGGGTTCTCCTCTTGCGCTCTGTATAGCTGGTGGAGGCCATGGAGGCAGAGTGACTGGACTCACTGATCTCAGCTATAGAGAGACAGGGTATAAAACGTCATAATCATTTCTACACAATCATATCTACTGTGTCTAACTAACTCTCATATATTGGCAATATAAATACCCAACACTCTTTTCTTTATTCTAGTTATTTTTTGACATAACTGAAATAAGTGGTATGACTAATAAATGAAAAACAACTGAAAAACAGCAAAGCACTTCAATGCAGAACAGGTCTAAACCCAGCAGTAGCACCTCTGTCCTCGGTGTGGTAGTGGACATGGGACTCAGCTCCAGAGCCCTCAGGGTCAGTCCTGATGTGGCTGGCTGCCAGAGTAGCCCATTGGGAGACCCACCTGGGACCGCCCACAACCAGCTCCTCTGGGAGAGACTGGAGGACAAACAGGGGAGAAACCGAAATTGAACAACACTCAGTCCCCAACATAAAGGGGAGAGACTAGAGCACAGGGGAAGACGAGGACAAATTCTACTAGTCAGAGTGTCACAGTGGCATGTACGCATCTATTATTTACAGGTAAAATGCTTAGGACTACTTCAAACACAACCGCACTTTTGAGAGCACATATCCTTTATAAAAAATCATATTTTTTCCACAAGGAATGGCATCAAACTGAAAGCTTTCTTTACGTGTGAAGTCTGTCTTAATCTTGGGAGTATAAAAAAAAGCAAATCTACAGTAGTGTTTGACTTGACCAGTTACCTCTGGTTCGATACGTCCAGGCTTGCCTCTGTCTCCTGAGCCTGGCCTCTGAGTGGTCAGTCTCTCTCTCTGGATGTCAGGATAGCTCGCCACCCTGGACAGAGTCTGGTAGTCCTCCACACCAAATACCTGGGCCAGAAGATGGACTTCAATAAATATTCAACCAAACATTCAATCGAGAGGTCAACACAATGTGGGATCAGTGCACTTGCACAGTACCACTTGCAGTAAATACGAGGCCATGCCCTTGACAAAAAAGACACCAATTCTGGGACTAATTACTGTGTAAAAGAGTTATTCAGATGAAACAGGATTCAAATGACAGTTTAAGCTCATTAAAGTCCTATTTACCATCCCCACCTTGTCAATCATTCTCCTGGCCTCCTCCTCTTGGTTATCTTCGTTCTCTATCTCTATGGTATAGGTCCCCCGGTCGCTATAGTCGTCTCCATGGCGATTCTGAAACCCCTCCCCAAGTCCTATCGGTTGGTGTTGGTCGCGGTGGTAAGGAACGGAATCCTTGGTCCTCTCTCTTAACTCTCCTCCGATGGGTGCCATTTTGGAAGCTGAGGACCTGTGTCGTCGGGCTGGGCTATCTTCCTCGGCAAAGAGTCCCTCTGGGACGTTGGCGCGCCCCTCTCGTATCTTGACCCCTGACCCCTCTATTCGGCCGCCCCACATCCCCCTGGAGTGGTCCTCGAGGGCGGCCCGGCGTTGCTCTCCCAGCGCGGCTGCATTCTCTGAGTCGCTCTGGGTACCGTCCTCGTGTTTACTACCTGAAACGAGAGGGAAGGAGGTTGGACGTTTGGTGTGTGCAGTTATAATCCTATGAACCTATTGGGTTGGTTTCCCAGACACTGATTAAGCATAGTCCTAGACTATGAAGTGCTTTCGATGGAGATTATCCAGTGCGTATGCTTTCAAATCAAGGACTAATCTTAATCTGTGTTTGGGAAACTGTCTCATAGTGTAATAACTGTGTAGTGCTATGTAATGCAATGGCAAGAGGACTTGTTGAAAAATCTCAATTCTATTCTTATGGTGATTGGTTGGTTGGTCTTACCTTTAAGACTCTTCAATTGAACCGGCACATCACTCTTCACGCTCTCCCCGTCGTCGTCCGCCACCACTCTGTCAACCGACTCCGTACGGGCCAATGGGATCTCGTTCTGGGCCAGCCAATCAGCTACTTTCACCTCCGCCGCCACCATGGCCGTTTGCAGGGCGCTCAGCTCCTCTCCCGCGCCCTTCTTTGGGGGCCGTGGCCTCACCTCCGGCACCACCTTCGCCACCCGGTCCTTAACCGTCACCTTATTGGACGCCTGCAGGTCAAACGCGATGGTGAAGGAGGCGTGGCCCTGGGAGACGGCTTCAGGGCCGGAGGCGGGGTTAGTGGAGGTGGCACCTTCCGTGTCTTGGGAGGGGGGTTCATTGGTATAGGAGGGGATCTCGAAGTAACTGGGCTCCTGGCTTGAGGTGTACAGGCCATTCTCCTGGGCCACGGCTGTTGTCTCCTTGGGGTCTTTACAATCTGTCGTTTCAAGCAGATATCAAGATGGCGTAATACAAGGACTTAGACTTTGAGATTCAATTGCTGTCATATGCTACCAGAAAGGCAAAAGTCTACTGTTATCTGGTAGGGTGTTTGATGTATAAACAGACACACAGACAGACAGGCAGAAGATAAAGTGAAACACAGCTAAAACTTCAGTCTGTATTCCAGACTAGACAGCATCTACCTGACTCAGATCTCTCCTGCTTCCTGTCAGTTGTCGTCCCATCCTGCTTCCCAGAGTTCTCATCGTCTGCGTCCCCGTCCCCCCACCAGGAAGGCTGGCCGTACAGAGGGGTGCCCCTTTTTAGTACTGCAATGTCCCCTGGGAAAGAAACGACACCAAGGTCAGTGAGAAAGACACAGATTTTGTTTTGAACTGAAATTGTGTTTCCTCACAGTTCTCCAAAAGACTATTGTGACAGAACAAGTTTAACCTCCTAGTTTGTCTACCGTAGGTATCCGCGCATTGCCTTCGGAAGGTACGCCAAATAAAAATGTGATTCACATACATTTAAAAAATATCTCTATATATTTTATTTAAAACAAATAATTCTTCACATTCTCAAAGAGTCCATTTATATTTTCCAACAGGGCTATACATTTGGGTGAGGTTTTTTTCTTGCCTGAGTAGCCTCGTTTCACTGCCACAAATAGCGTTCAGTGAAATAACAACAAATACAGGTAGCCTAGTCAAATAATTAACATCCAATCACATTAACCGTTACTCTCTCGCGGGAATCCCATTATCCGTCCGTATGTAGCCAAACATAGCTGCTGCTCATTCCGTTTGCGCGAAAATTGATCAATTGTTTAAAAAAGTTAGGCCCGCGTCCATAGAGACACATACCAGCTCTACTGGTAGTACTGCTACTACTAGCAGTACTAAACCTGCACCTGTCGACGACACAAGTTGTTCTGCTTCCACGAGCACATCCAATGCTAGCATCAGTTATTATACATTTGTTGTTAGCCCAGCTAGCACGGACACTGACAGTTGTGAATCTGATGCAGCCGAAGAGCTACTACCTCCTTACCGGGAAAGCACCGAACAACAGACAGGGAAGTTGGACCATCGAAGAGGCGCAAATATGATGAGAACTACATTGATTTGGAGTTCATTTATATTGGGAGTATTGCCTTTCCTCAGCCACAGTGTGTTATATGTGTAAAAGTACTATCTCACAACTCGATGAAACCCTCTCTTGCGCAGACATTTAAAAACAAAACATGCCCGTTTGAAAAATAAGCCACATGAGTTTTTTGAGCGAGAATTAAGACAATTTTAGTGTATAAAAGCAACAGATACCATTAATGAGAAGGGCCTAGAAGCGTCTTATATGGTGAGCTACCGAGTGGGGGAAGAGGCCAAAAAAACTATACAGACAATATCTTCATCAAACAACACTATTTCACGATGCATCACTGACATGGCAAGAGATGTTTTGAAACAATTACTGCTTCGCATACATGCCAGTGAATTCTATGCGTTACAGCTGGATGAGTCAACAGACGTGGAGGGGCCTGGCACAGCTCCTGGTATATGTCCGTTATGTTTATGGGGGGTCAATTAAGGAAGACATCCAGGACAACAGGAGAGGATATTTTTAAAGTACTGGACAGTTTTGTGACATCAAATGGACTTTGGTGTTCAAGATGTGTTGGTATCTGTACTGATGGCACAAAATCCATAACAGGGAGACATAGTGGAGTGGTAATGAAGCGTGCAAGCAGTTGCTCCCGACGCCACTTGGGTACACTACAGCATCCACCGAGAGGCTCTTGCTGCCAAGGGAATGTCTGACAGTTTGAAAGACGTTTTGGACACTACAGTGAAAATGGTTAACTTTGTTAAAGCGAGGCCCCTGAACTCTCGTGTATTTTCTGCACTATGCAATGAAATGGGCAGCGACCATGTAACGCTTTTACAACATACAGAAGTGCACTGGTTATCAAGGGGCAAAGTATTGACATGTTTTTTTAAATTGAGAGACGAGCTTAAAGTTCTCTTTACTGACCATAATTTTCACTTGTCTGACCGCTGGCATGATGATGAGTTTCTCACACGACTGGCCTATCTGGGTGATGTTTTTTCTTGCCTGAGTGATCTGAATCTAGGATTACAGGGACTCTCCGCAACTATATTCAATATGTGGGACAAAAGTGAGGCTATGATTAAGAAGTTGGAGCTCTTCTCTGTCTGCATTAACAAGGACAACACACAGGTCTTTCCATCATTGTATGATTCTTTGTGTGCAAATGAACTCAAACTTACGGACAATGTCAAATGTGATATAGCAAAGCACCTGAGTGAGTTGGGTGCGCATTTACGCAGCTACTTTCCTGAAACGGATGACACATACAACTGGATTTGTTATCCCTTTCATGCCCTGCCTCCAGTCCACTTACCCATATCTGAACAAGAGAGCCTCATCGAAATAGCTACAAGTGAAAATTCAATTTAATCAGAAGCCACTGACAGATTTCTGGATTGAGCTGCGCTCAAGAGTATCCTGTCTTGGCAAATTGCACGGTTAAGACGCTGATGCCCTTTGCAACCACGTACCTATGTGAGAATGGATTCTCGGCCCTCACTAGCATGAAAACTAAATACAGGCACAGACTGTGCGGAAAATGATTTAAGACTGAGACTCAACCCAACATTGCAGAGTTATGTGCATCCTTTCAAGCACACCCTTCTCATTAACCTGTGGTGAGTTATTCACCATTTTCTATTAACAAATAAGGTTTTATATGTAAGATGGTTAAATAAAGAGCAAAATGATTGATGATTATTATATTATTATTTGTGCCCTGGTCCTATAACAGCTCTTTGTCATTTCCCACTTGTGACAAAAGCTCACACTCATTCTTATGTTTAATAAATGTATTGTATAGTGTGTGTGTGGCAGGCTTACAATGATGGCAAAAAACAACATTTGAGAGTGTGCTGACCCTGGTTCTAGAGGGGGTACGCAGCTGGAGGTTGAATGTTTGAAGGGGTACGGGACTATAAAAAGTTTGAGAACCACTGGTCTACTGCAATGTCCCCTGAGAAACAAACAACGACCTCTGCAAACTCGAACTAGCACTTTGTACCCACACAAGTCCCCAAAAGACATATTGTGGCAGAACAGTTTGACCTCCAAATTTGTCTCCAAGTCAGAGCACTTTAGAATCACATTTAGGTGACAGCCTAGAGTAGGAAACTAAAAATACAGGACACACGGTTGTCACAGCACAGACTGTGTGGGTGTGTGGCATCGCCAAAATCCTGTCCCCTCTGTTATCTAGTCCTGTCATCTCTGTTAACCTAATCCCGTCACCTGTGTCACCCTCCAAGGTCCATGCAGAGTGCAGACCCTCTCACCTGCCAGCTTGTCGTCCCCGGCCCCCTCTCTGCTGGTCTCAGGGGGTTTACTACCCGCTGCCACCGCCCCGTCGGAGCCACCCTCGGAACCACCCTCGGCTGCAGCCTTGACCTCTACTGCAGGTCTGGATGGTACCGGAGCAGCTTCTGGCGGCTTTACCGTCTGCAGCAGGAGCTGACTATTAAACTTCTCATGCTGATAGACGAGGACACAGGACAACACAGAGAGGAGATGAGCTCACACCATTAGAGATATGATTACAAGGGTAAGTCTGATAAGGAGCTCTTCTATGTTTGCACCAACATACATGGGACAATCGATCCTTGCATCAGTGAAATTATACAGTAGTCACGGTCTTGGTTATAAGCATAGATTTTTTTTGTTGTTGTGCAAATCTCATTTGGCATCAGTTCATGATTCACGCAAAATCGGAGTAATTTATGCATGTAGAAGTCAAGTTAGGATTCAGACAGACCTAACTGAACAATGTATCGCCAAGTTCATTTTTGTCATTCAAACAAAGCAGTGAGGTTTTGCCACATGCAGCAGAAACTGCCGCCATTCTTGAATGAACATAATCTCCATTAAACATGCATCAACCAACGTAGTAAAAAAAGGTATTTCTCAGAGCTTTTCTTTCATAATACTTTGTAAGCATATTTTACTGGGGCTCTTTCTCAATTCATATTTCCTCTAGTCCTTGCATCCTCTCTCTTCGCCTCAAAATGGATTAGAGAAGAAAGTCAGAGGGGAGGGACCTTGGAACCTCTTCCTCCAATATGGTTGAGAAAAAGGCGAGGAGATAGGAAACACAGAAAGAGAACTAGCTATTTCTTTAGCCTACTGTCCAACCAACCTTTAGTGCTTCCTCGGGGACATGGAGCTCTCCTCGCACCACAGTGAACAGGTTGGTATGTGAGACAGGTTAAGGAAAGGTGATTGTACAGCACAGGCTTAGCTCTTCACAGGAGATAGCACAGATATTTCACATTTTAGTCGTTTAACGGCATACATTCTTATTCAGAGTGACGTACAGTCCAGAAACAGATATGCTAATCTATTATGCATTAGTCACAGCGGTAAGTTTGAAAGGTTAGATGATTTTTCAGGCAGCATATTAAGAGTGATTATGTTACAGTTTTATATACCCGTATTCTGGCCTTGAGGTCCTTTTTTTGTCGCTGTCATTCCTATTGATGACATTTCAATGAACTACTGTAGGCTAAGCTTCAAAGACAAAATGGCACCATGACAGGATATCATATCCAAACCTCAACTTGTCGTCAATTTTCAAAGTGATATACACCTGCTCCTGTATTCTGACATCATTCACAAATGTCTGGAAGGAAAGGAATATCATTATTAGCAGTTTAGACCAGTTTATGAAGCACATGAACCATTTCATATTCATATTTATTATTCAAATCTGACTTACCCCATTCAGGCTTCCCAGGTCCTTGACTTTATGTTCGTCCGTGGTTGGCTCATAGTTGATAACGGCATGCTGTTTGTCCACACTGCGGGACTAAAGACACAATAATCCAGTCAATCAATATAATCCTGCTAATCTCTTTATAATCCAGATTACATAGATCACATTCGGTCCAACAGTCACCTGCAGCAGTGTGACCCACTAGATTTCGAACCCAGGTCTCTTGACAAGACTAAAGCCTAGAGATCAGCTCTGGGAGCTACCGCACGTCTTCAGGTTACTCATCATGCCAGATTGGTTCATCGACCCACCTCCGTAACATTAGCAGTGGTAGTACAGTTTAGGCATAACGGCTACAGTGTTGGACTGACATTCTCCAGTAACCGGGTTCGTGTTCCCTTCTGGACTCGCTACAAAACTAAATATGATTTACCTGTAACATGAGTTCACAGTCGTCTCGGCCAACAAAGATCATCTCCCAGGGGAGGCGGTGCCTCATGCCCCCGCCACTCACCAGGAACCAGGAAGAGACACTCATCTCTGCCACGCCCACTGCCACACCTGCTCACCTTTAACCCCTATGACACACTGTGTAAGAAGACAAGGGGCTCCATTCAATCAGTATTGCGGAAGTTCAACGGTACAGCGTGAATGAATGTTTAAAGGCCACGTTCCCCCGCGTTGGCAGAGACTGCATTCACGGTGACCGCTACATATCTCGGCTCAATAGGAAATGACCTTTAAAGTTTCGATCAAGTGTATTGTAACACTTCAGCAATACAGATTGAATAGAGCCCACGGTCAGCATCAGTTAGAACAACCAGTCATAACAGCCAACTGTAAATGGAGGGAAAACAATCATTACCCTTTTTATTGAAGCATTTGATATGGCTGCTCACAATGTAAAGAGCTTTGTCATTTTTGTCTGTAAATAAAAAGCCCTCTACCAATCAAGTGTAGGCCTACTGTTATAATGTATTATTGTCACAACATTCGAACGACTTTCGACAAAGTCGAATGGAGAGGATGGATACGAACCTAAAAACAAACAGGGATAAAGTTAACAACTTTGTCACACCTAAACTCAGCAAAGAGGTTTCTTTAAACTAAATGCCCAGCACACTAACCTGCTGGTATGACTGGACCTTGTTGCTAACAATGAGGCCTTAGAATAGACTACATTGCAACCATTCCAGAAGAAATGAGATAATATGCCACTGACTGTTTGACATCCTGCTTAACGGCTAAATTACTGAGTGTTTTGCCGGGTCACCAAACCAAAGTCGCACTGAACCAATGTCACTGAACTGAGAGTGGCCGTTCAGTGATGATGGATATGTTGTGTCACAGCAGGCTGGAATACAGACTTACCCGTACAGGATCTAAACAACGACCATCACTGTTGGATAGTTGATCAGATGGCTTAGATAGACCAGACAGACCAACCTGAAAGACATGAAGATACTGTATAACATGAGTATGACTCAGGACAGGCACAGAGATCACAGCAGGTACACAGATAGAGAGAGAAGGACACACACCCACACCCACTGACAGAGTCATCTCGTTTCCGCTCAGAAGAAACATACCATCTGGTGCTCATTTTTGGGTCATAATTACTACAGTAGCCTACATAAAAACACACTACGCCTATTTGGCCTAGCTAGCCTACCATTCAGTGGCACAGGCCTCCATAGGCAATGCTTGAACGGGCATGCTACTGGTAGGCCATGCTGACTCACGATGCCCCATCAGTGAAAAAGTGATTTAGCGAGATTTAATCTAATCAGGCACCTTGTCATATCTAGGCCCCGAATGAGCGTAGATGGTTCATATGTGAATGCGACCAGACAGTCCTGATTCCCCATTGTGGAATTGGATTGGTTAACCCTCTATGCGGCCTCGGTCTCGCAATTGTGCCCGACGTTTTTGCAATGGCTTCGTTGCCGTCTCTCTCTCTTTCTCTCCCTCTCTCTCGTTCTCCCTCCTTCTCTCAATTACAGAGCTATATCGTAAATGACAGCTCATCATTTCGCTCTGGAAGCTACTGTAGATGGCCCTGCCTGAGCATAAAAAACAACCCATCCTGCGTTAGCGACCGTTCAGTTCCTTATTATTACATTTACCATGTGTCCAATAATCATAATTTGTTTTATTAACATAGGCTGTTTTGGATGTACTAGACACCATACTGACGTATGGCAACTGATGCTGCTGTTTTTCAGTCTGGACTGTAAACCTTTTGCGGTTGAAAGCTTATATGATATCTTTATCATAATCGATAGCTTACATATGTGGTATTACGAGTGCCATTTAGGGCAACGCGTAACACCGAATTACACATATAGGTTCATTTGAAAGGTTTACAATAATAACCCATCACGTGTTGTTTAGGTCGCCAATTTGATGTGCTGTCTGGGCTGTACCGTTATGGACGACATAGCCTGGTACCCTCGGACACAAATAGCCTAGAATTTTCATTTTGCGGGCCTTTTTTAAAATGTTTAAGGCAGGTGGCTGGCAAATGCATTGTCTGGGTGTGGTCGGATACGTAATAAAATATGCATCTCACTCACCCTTTGTCAGGTACGGAGTATTCAGCATCCGATTTGTATCCTGTAAACCTTTGAATGCACGGTGCGGTGACATACAGTGAGGGAGCCTGATGCCTGCCGAGCCCTGGTCCTCGAGCGCTTCTCTTCCTTCGCCTCGAGGTGGCGCTGCGCTGATGTACAACACAACAAGCCAAGAAACCAAAGGCAGTCCACCCATTCATGCTACGCAATGACAACAACGGCGCAATGAGCGCATCTTCTTGCGTATGACGTTGAGATGTAAACTAGTCTAGTGGTTCCCAACCTTTTCCCGTTACTGTACCACCAGTTTAATTAGGCTCTGCTCAGAGTACCCCTGAGGTACCCCCTCATGTGCATTTGACCACGAAGCCCATGGTCTCATGAGTGTTCTCACGTACCGCCAGGGGTCCTGTACCCCTGGCTGAGAACACCTGTTGTAAACTACTGGGTTCATTAAGGTTGGTCAATGTTGTCCCATGAATATGATCCAGTTGTTTTGATGTAGCCAGATGCTGCTAATTCGCGATGGTTGCAGTAAACACTAGTGTTCTTTATTTCTTTATGCTGGAGGCTACTGCATGTGCTGGACCGAAGGATCACTGTCTCGTCATGTGGTCTGTTATGGGTGTAGTGACACTGTTTTAAGTAGGCTACTGGAATTAGTCCTAAAATGTAGAGCGTGTGGAAAATATATATATATTTTTTAGAGTGCATTGCCTTACTTAGCATCCGATGAAACAAACCTTTATAGACTGTAGGACTTCACTTTTATTTGATAATAGGCTACCATGACAATAATCCCTCATGGACAGATTTTAGTTCTGTGTTACCGAGATTACTTGATAAATGACATCTGTTAATTTTAGTTTACAACCAGCAGAGGGCAGCCCAACTCTATGTTTGGCAGTGAACCAATGGAGTATGGTTCACTGCCGTGGTGGGTGACTGCCAGGTACCAGTACAGTGTGTGTGTGTGTGTGTGTGTGTGTGTGTGTGTGTGTGTGTGTGTGTGTGTGTGTGTGTGTGTGTGTGTGTGTGTGTGTGTGTGTGTGTGTGTGTGTGTGTGTGTGTGTGTGTGTGTGTGTGTGTGTGTGTGTGTGTGCCTGCCAGTAGTCAGGGGCTAACATTGCTGCCAGCAGACTCTCACCCCCTCCTCTCTTCTACTTCCTTAATGGAGTTGTCAGTGCTGGAAGATGCTTCTGGTTGACTCTGTGGATCGGAATCTGATAGTGAAGCCAAGAGCAACTGAACCATGAACCGTAGGCTACGTATGCCATTTTTAAATGTGTATTGCGCTGTCCTTGTGATGTACCTGTTCTGTATTATGTCATGTTTGATGTTCTGCGTGGACCCCAGGAGGAGCAGCTGCTGCTTTCCCAACAGCTAATGGGGATCCTAATACATACCAATACCAAGCTGCTTATTATGACCGTCTGACAGTCCTGATAGGTAGACAGACATACAGTTACTGTAACCTGAAGTTGCTCCTAGGTACAGAGCTAGGATCAGTTTGCTCTCCCCAAATTCTATCCTGAACCATTAGGGAGGGAAATACAAAACTGACCCAAGATCAGTGTAGAGGGGCGACTTCACCCTAATCCGCTGTCTTCCTTTTAGGCTGGACTGAGATGTCTACTCTTGGCATTAATCAACCAGGCGTTACGCTCTGTGGTAGACTTGTTCAAAATAATATACTGTAAAATAAATGCAACTGTCAGAAGAAAACAACAGTGTCAATGATAGCGTCAAAGATCCTTATAATGGCCAGGATATGACATCACATGGCGTTAGTGTATCTTGGCTGTACAAATGGAGGGAGAGAGAGAGGGGGGCAGCACGGTCACAGGTGACTGTCATGTTTAATAATAATTATCACCACGCACCTGCGCCCCCACACTAATTAACTGGCGCATATGCAAATGAGGCAGGAGAGCACAGCGAAGGCCCAATGGAGACCAGCTAGCTTGTTCAGCTGTAGGACTTGACTAGGATAACGAATGGTAAGGCAGGGCCAGGGAGGAGAGGTGGACGATAGGAGGAGGAGGAGACGGGGAGAGAGTGGGAGGAAGAGGAGGGATCACCAGGGAAACCGTGATAAGAGCAGGTGGATGTGGGTCTGTGTGTGTGAGCGTGTGTGTGTGTGTGTGTTGGACTGGCATCTGGTGCTAGTGGTCACATAACATGAGCCATAACATAAGGTTGCAGTGTTGGTGGCAACCGTAGAACATGTGGTCATCAAAGTCCCTGTCACTACAGTATGTCTAACCTCAGCAGGTGGACATGGAGAGAACTGACAAACAAGCCAGTAGATCGGAACATTTTCATATTTTTCTGTTGTGGCTTTCAATATTTTTATGCCATATATTGGACACTGACTTTGATTTAGAAATAGGGTCCCTAATGGAATTTGCACGGTAATTCAGAGAAAGCTTTGGATTCATTGTCATTCATTGTCATTCATCACATTCCAAACACCAATTCAAAGCAATTCAGAGAGACCTTTCTTCCTCATACATAGAGCGTTGGTCTGAAGAGCTTGGAGTTCATTCTCATGCATCACATTCTAAACACGAGTCGCCATAGTCCTCATTGTGAGCTCGTCTGGGCATGCCTCTGGAACAAAGCAAATTATAGTTCAGTAAACTCCACGCCCCCAATCTCAGCACACAGGGGCAGCTAGCCTCCACACAGATAAGGGGTGAATTAGGGTTTTACATTTCAATTTAGCCCCAGGCTTCAGTCCTATTAGAGGACCATAATCCAAAGCCTGGTCAGTGGGTTCCCTCTCTCTCTCTCTCTCTCTCTCTCTCTCTCGCTCTCCATCTCTTCTCCCTTTTCTCCCTCTCTCTCTCTCTCTCTCTCGCTCTCCATCTCTTCCCCCTTTTCTCCCTCTCTCTCTCTCTTCCCCTTTTCTCTCTCTCTTTCCCCTCCTCTCTATCTCACCCCGTCTCTCTCTCTCTCTCCCTCCCCACAACGTGGTAATATTACCTTGTCAGAACAAGGAGGCACCCATCCAGACTCATTACGGGCCATTATATTCCTATTATGTATAATATATGATAGGAACACATCTTATTGTCCGTAAATGGCCCAGCATGTTGTAATGCTGTGCTGTGCTCTGGTGTTACCAGCTGTTTCATTATCCTAGAGCACAGAACACTAGGTAGTGGAATTGCAACAGGGATTGTCTCGGTTGGTGTGTGTAATGAATAAACCGATGCAGTGAGCCACGTGCGTGTGTGTGTGTGTGTGTGTGTGTGTGTGTGTGTGTGTGTGTGTGTGTAAAAGCATGGAGGATGGCGGAGACACTCAGCAGGTGTAGAGTCAGAGGCTGACAGGTAATTGTCAGAAGATCATACCAAGATAACCAAGACAGCATGAAATCTAAATAAACACACTTAGAATAAAGCATCAACCATGGGTTCAGTGATTACAGGTGCTGGCAATAATACAGATTTTTGCCACTGAACGTGACCAAGGTAAACACTAGATGGCAGCTGTTGATCTACACTGCCCTAACCTCCTCCTCCCCCTTCCTTCCCTTCCTCCTTTACCTGCTCCCTCCTCTCCTAGCAGAGAGAGAGAGGGAAACAGAGGAAGAGAGAGCGGTATGGGTCATGTAGCTCCATATATGTCTGTATCTCTCTAACCTTGGCCTTTTCCCACTCAGATGAGCCAAGGTGTTGTAACCCACTCTCTCCCACACTTCCAGCTGAGGAGAGAGAGAAGAGAGAGAGAAGAAGAGAGAGAGAAGAGAGAGAGGTCTGGGTCATTTCGCTCTGTAACCCTGCCTGCTCCCTTTCTTCTCTGCCAGCTGAGAGAGAGAAGGAAAGAGAGAAAGAGAGAGAGAGGGAGAGAAATCAAGTGGAAAACAGAGTGAAAATTCTGCCCCGGCACCACTGCTCTGCTCTGTAACCCTGCCCCGGCACCACTCTGCTCTGTAACCCTGCCCCGCACCACTCTGCTCTGTAACCCTGCCCCGGCACCACTCTGCTCTGCTCTGTAACCCTGCCCCGGCACCACTCTGCTCTGTAACCCTGCCCCGGCACCACTCTGCTCTGTAACCCTGCCCCGGCACCACTCTGCTCTGCTCTGTAACCCTGCCCCGGCACCACTCTGCTCTGCATGCTCTGTTCTGCTCTTGGGGTCTTTGGCCTGGGCCAGAGGCTGTGGGTGGAGGGTTGTGGCTGGGCTGGGAACATGTGGTAGTAATCTGGTTGTTTAACTGTCTGGCTCTGGCGGTGAAAGTGTTGGGCAGGGGCTACGGGCGGTCTGGATTGTGTCAGAAGCCGCCGCGATCAGGTTACCCTGACAGGGCCAAACAGGACTGGGAGGAGAAGGCCAGCCCTGGGGGCTTCTGGCTGCAGGAGAGGGAGGGAGAGAGGGAAAGAGAGAAAGATAAATCGGGGAAGGAGGGAAGGTGGGAGAGAGAGAGAGAGAGAGAGAAAATAAGGGAGAGAGGAGACGGGGAGAGAGGAGGAGAGGGGGAGTGAGCAGTAGAGGAGTGAGAGAGAGGGGGGAGAGGCGTTGAGTGAGCAGACCCAATCTTTTGACTCTTTTGGGCCTACCCCCTCGACGAAAGCTATTTTCATAAAGCTGTGTGTGCTTGTGTGTGTGTATGTGTGAAGCCAAGCCAGAGGGCTGCTTGAGATCCAGGTCCACTAGAACCAGACCCAGCTGAGAAAACAAATGGCCTCTCTCTCTTCTTTCCCCCTCCCTCCCTCTCTCCGTTCATTCAATTTTATTTGTCCTTTTTTTTCTCCAGAATGGTCATTTCATCAGGTAGGAGAGCTAATCAGAACCAGAACACAGCTACTGACCCCTCCGCTATCCCCTCGTAATCCTCAAACTCTGCTTCTCATTTTCTTCGACCTGGAGGAGGTGAGCTGGGGCTGTCTGCCTCTCCATTAACCATAGAGAAATGCCAGATGAGTACTGCGATAGAGTGGAGCTTATGGTTAAACCAACATAAGATCCATCTGAATATACCTTTATAAAACACCAGTCATGTTTTATATCATCCATTGAATTAGTTCAAGTTCAAGTTCTGTTTCACCTGTCTTTGTGATTGCCTCCACCCACCTCCAGGTGTCACCGGTTTCCCCATTAGTCCCTGGGTAATTATTCCGGTGTTCCCTGTTTGTCTGTTGCCAGTTCGTCTTGTCTTGTCAAGTAAACCAGCGTGTTTTTCCGTGCTCCTGCTTTTTCTTATCTCTCTTTTGCTAGTTTTGACCCTTGCCTGCCTTGACACTGAACCCGCCTGCCTGACCATACTGCCTGCCCTGACCTCGAGTCTGCCTGCCACTCTGACCTTGTTATGATCTTTTGCCTGTCCACGACCATTCTCTTGCCTGAGCCTTATATTACAATAAATATCAGAGACTCGAACCATCTGCCTCCCGTGTCTGCATCTGGGTCTCGCCCTGTGCCCTTATAGTACGAACTGGCCATGACAGATTCAGCGGAATTGAACCAGCTCCGCCACACTGTCTCCCTGCAGGGAGCCACCATTGGGAGGCATGAGGAGCTACTGCTAGACCTTTTGGAAGGGCTTCGTTCCCTGACGGAACGCCACAGCAGAGGTGAGGAAGGTTTTAGATTCTCCAGCATCCGGGAGAGAGGCAGCCCGAAAACTACTTGAACAACGTCAAGACTCACGTAGTGTGGACTGTAGACTTTTGCATGTTGGCCGCCGAAAGTGCCTGGAATCCGGAGTCCCTATTCGATGCCTTCCTTCACGGATGATCAGAGGTGATAAAAGATGAGCTAGCTGCTCGGGAGTTACCGGGGGACCTCGATTCCCTGATTGCCCTCACCATTAGGATTGATAGACGTCTACGGGAACTCAGGAGTGAGAGGAGGTCTGGCCTAGGTCACACTCGTCCATCCGCTGCGGCTCGCTCACCTCCGAAGGAATCCGGAAGTCCCCGAAGGCAGTTTTTCCGAGAGGATTCGAGGCCAC
Organism: Oncorhynchus tshawytscha; assembly: GCF_018296145.1. Classification (NCBI taxonomy): domain Eukaryota; kingdom Metazoa; phylum Chordata; class Actinopteri; order Salmoniformes; family Salmonidae; genus Oncorhynchus; species Oncorhynchus tshawytscha. The sequence continues at coordinate 15,565,750 of NC_056460.1, forward strand.
CCGAGCTCCCTTGAGAATCATCGACGACGGGTGAGTCAGATACACCGAAACCTATGCAACTGGGAAGAGCTAGATTATCGCCTAGGGAACGTTCACGCAGGCTAAGCTCCAATAGTTGTCTGTATTGTGGTGCTGTAGGGCATTACATAGCCACCTGCCCAGTGAAGAGACTTGAATCCTTAGTAGGTACAAGAACACTGATGTGCCTGACTGGGAACTCTCTAATTCCCATTACCCAAGCTCCTTTTTATGTGATCTTTCTGTGGGGAGAACAGTCTAAGTCTCTCCAGGTGCTCATGGACTCTGGGGCAGATGAGAGTTTCATGGATGCTACCCTGGTATCAGAACTAAGTATCCCTACTCAACTCCTCTCCGTTCCCATGGTTGCCAGGGCACTGGACGGATGCTCCATTGTAAGAGTCACGCACAGCACAGTTTCCATCAATATGCGGGTTCTGGAAACCACAGTGAGTCAATACAGCTGTACCTCATTGAGTCTCCCCACATCCCTATTGTTTTGGGATTTTCTTGGCTCCAGAAGCACAACCCCAATATTGACTGGACCACGAGCTCAATCCTGGGTTGGTTCCCGTTCTGCCATTCACATTGCCTCTTCCTCGGAAGGTCTGCCTCCAGGGTTGAGTACGGCCGTTCCCGCACCATGACCTCCTGGAGGTTTTCAGCAAGGCTCGTGCTACCTCCCTTTCTCCACATCGTCCTTACGTTTGTGATATTGACCTCCTTCCTTGCCGCGAGGACGGCTATATTTGCTGTCTGGTCCTAAGACCAAGGCCATGGAGGACATCGAGGACTCTCTGGACATTGGGAGCGTTCATCCTTCTTCCTCTCCTGCTGATGCAGGATTCTTCTTTGTGGGGAAGAAGGACAAGACCCTGCGCCCATGTATTGATTACCGGGGCCTCAATGACGTTACGATCAAAAATTGGTACCCTCTACCACTCCTCTACTCAGCTTTCGAACCCTCTCCAGGGGGCTACCGTATTTTCTAAACTGGGCCATCGGAATGCCTATCACCTGGTGCGGATATGTGAAGGAGACGCGTGGATGACGGCTTTCAAAACTGCCAGTGGACACTGAGTATGAGTACCTAGTCATGCTGTTTGGGCTCACCAACGTGCCCGTTGTCTTCCAGATCCTGGTCAATGATGTGCTCCGGGCATGTTGAATGGCATTTGTCTACCTCGAAGACATCCTGGTTTTCTCTCCTTCTGCCCAGGAACACATTCTCCATGTTCGACAGGCCCTTCAGTGCCTCCTGGAAAATCAGTTGTTTGTAAAAGCTGAGAAGTGTGAATTCCACCGCTCCACTATCTCCTTTCTGGGATACATCATCGCTGAATGGAGTGTTCAGATGGATCCGGAAAAGGTGAGAGCGGTGGTGGATTGGCCCCAGCCCACGTCCAGGGTGAAGCTACAATGGTTTCTGGGGTTTGCTAATTTCTACTGCCGTTTTGTTCGGGGCTACAGCAACCTGGCAGCTCCCCTCTCCGGACTCCCCTCTCCCTAGGTACCGTCCACATGGTCGCCAGCAGTGGACAAGGCTTTTGGGGATCTAAAGCAGCGATTCACTACTGCCTCCATCCTCATCCATCAGGACCTGACTTGTCAGTTTGTGGTTGAGGTTGACGCTTCCGACGTGGGAGTAGGGGCCATCCTTTCCCAGCGATCCGTCCAGGACCAAAATCTTCATCCCTGTGCCGTCATGTCCCATCGTCTCAACCCTGCGGAGAGGAACTATGACGTTGGGAACCGGGAACTCCTAGCAGTTAAGATGGCTCTGGAGGAACATTCATTTTTGGGGGCGGAACATCCATTTTTGGTATGGACGGACCATAAAAATGTTGAATACCTCCGCACTGCCAAGCGCCTCAACCCAAGGCAAGCTTATTGGGCCTTGTTATTTACCAGGTTCAATTTCACCATCTCCTACCGCCCGTCCAATAACGTGAAGCTGGAAGCTCTTGTCCCGTCTGTACAGTTCCACTGCCACCCCCTCTGAATCTGAGACCATTCTCCCTGCCTCAGGGAGGGGCAGCTAACTGGATGTTTGTTCCTGATTCGGCCCAGCCTCAGGTCCTGAAATGGGCTCACTCCTTGTCGTACCCTGGCTTTCAGGGAATTTCTACTAGGATTAAACTTTTTTCACATTTCCTGACATTTAATCAGGTAAAAATTCCCTGTCTTAGGTCAGTTAGGATCACCACTTTATTTTAAGAATGTGAAATGTCAAAATAATAGTGTAAATAATTATTTATTTCAGCCTTTATTTCTTTCATCACATTCCTAGTGGGTCAGAAGTTTAGATACACTCAATTAGTGTTTGGTATTATTGCCTTTAAATTGTTTAACTTGGATCAAACTTTTCGGGTAGCCTTCCACAAGCTTCCCACAATAAGTTGGGTGAATTTTGTCCCATTCCTCCTGACAGAGCTGGTGTAACTGAGTCAGGTTTGTAGGCCTCCTTGCTCGCACACGCTTTTTCAGTTTTGTCCACAAATTTTCTATAGGACTGAGGCCAGGGCTTTGTGATGGCCACTCCAATACCTAGACTTTTTTGTCCTTAAGCCATTTTGCCACAACTTTGGAAGTATGCCTGGGGTCATTGTCCATTTGGTTTCCAAGAACACAAGGCTGCCACAGACCTGATGAAACCAGCCACCTGTCAGAAGATGCTTGCCCTCGTTCACCTTGTTATGACTCTATACTTGTGATGAAAGGTCAAATTTTGGTCAAACTTGAGATTTTAATTGCTGATAAGATGGTTGCTGCTGTCAGGGGGAGGTTAGATTTATTAAAATGTTGTTGCCAGGGAAACTCACGTAAATGAGGACTGGGAGAGGCTATATGAGTTACAGGATGTCTTAGACATTTTGCAAAACTTGGGGAGAACTATCATAAACTGTTATACTGTACTCTGTACCAACTTCTGCTTACAATTGTATTACCAAAGGAGTATTTTAATACTTAAACAAAGAGTCTGTGTTTCCTTTCTATTACTAATGTACAGTTGAAGTCGGAAGTTTACATACACTTAAGTTGGAGTCATTAATACTCGTTTTTCAACCACTCCACAAATTTCTTGTTAATAAACTATAGTTTTGGCAAGTTGGTTAGGACATCTACTTTGTGCATGACACAAGTAATTTTTCCAATAATTGTTTACAGACAGATTATTTCACTTATAATTCACTGTATCACAATTCCAGTGGGTCAGAAGTTTACATACACTAAGTTGACTGTTCCTTTAAACAGCTTGGAAAAGTCCAGAAAATTATGTCATGGCTTTAGAAGTTTCTGATAGGCTCCTTGGCATCATTTGAGTCAACCTGCACCTGTACCTGTGGATGTATTTCAAGGCCTATGTTCAACCTCAGTGCCGCTTTGCTTGACATCATGGGAAAATCAAAAGAAATCAGCCAAGACCTCAGAAAAAAAGATTGTAGACCTCCACAAGTCTGGTTCATCCTTGGGAGCAATTTCCAAACGCATGAATGTACAATATTCATCTGTACAAACAATAGTACGCAAGTATAAACACCATGAGACCACGTAGCCGTCATACCGCTCAGGAAGGAGACGCGTTCTGTCTCCTAGAGATGAACGTACTTTGGTGCGAAAAGTGCAAATCAATCCCAGAACAACAGCAAAGGACCTTGTGAAGATGCTGGAGGAAACGGGCACAAAAGTATCTGTATCCACAGTAAAACGAGTCAGGACAGGAGGGAGACTCTGGCAGATCCGGACAGGAGGGAGACTCTGGCAGATCCGGACAGGAAGGAGACTCTGGCAGATCCGGACAGGAGGGAGACTCTGGAGGATCCGGACTGGAGGGAGACTCTGGCAGATCCGGACAGGAGGGAGACTCTGGCAGATCCGGACAGGAGGGAGACTCTGGCAGATCCGGACAGGAGGGACGCACAGGACTCACCGGGCTGGGGAGACACACAGGATACCTGGCTCTGGGAGCAGGCACAGGACTCACCGGGCTGGGGAGACATCCAGGAGGCCTCTTCCTTGGCCGAGGCACCGGATACACTGGGCCGTTGAGGCGTACTGGTGGTCTCGAGCGCAGAGCTGGCCCCACCTGTTCTGGCTTGATGCCAGCTTCCACCCGGCAAATGCGGGACGCTGGCACCGAGCACACCGGCCTGTGAATGCTCCGCCTCGACACCGTGAGCATCACCCCATAGCACGTGGCCTGACCAGTCCCATGCTCTCCACAGAAAGCACGGGGAGTTGGCTCACGTCTGCTTCCTGACTCTGCCACACTCCCCGTGTGCCCCCCCAAAATTATTTTTTGGGGTCTGCCTCTCGGGCTTCCTTGCCAGCCGTGTTCCCACATACCGCTGGTTCCTCTCTCCTGCTGCCTCTGCTCTCCTAGCTGCCTCCACCTGTTCCCATGGATGTCAATCCCTTCCCGCCAGGATCTCCTCCCATGTGTAGACTGCCTTGCCGTCCAGAACATCCTCCCATGTCCAGGAGTCCACCTTACCATGCTGCTTGGTCCGTTGGTGGTGGGAAGTTCTGTCACGGCTGGCTGAAGGACTGGACCAAGGTGCAGCATGGTAAGCGTACATTTCCTCTTTATTCAAAAAATGACGCCAACAAAATGAAGAACAAAAAACAAACCGTGAAGCTTTGGGCTCTGTGCCCTGAACGAAGACAAAGTTAACTTCCCACAAAACAGGTGGGGGAAAAGGGTACCTAAGTATGGTTCTCAATCAGAGACAACGATAGACAGCTGCCTCTGATTGAGAACCACACCCGGCCAAACACATAGAAGTAGAAAATCATAGAACATAGACTGCCCGCCCAAATCACACCCTGACCAAACCAAAATGGAGACATAAAACGCTCTCTACGGTCAGGGCGTGACAACATTTCACATTCTTAAAATAAAGTGGTGATCCTAACTGACCTAAGACAGGGAATTCTTACTCTGATTAAATGTCAGGAATTGTGAAAAACTGAGTTTATATGTATTTGGCTAAGGTGTACGTAAACTTCTGACTTCAACTGGATATGTCATTTTGTATGTATTGTTTATCATTCACTGAGCAAAAACAGACATCAACATGCTCTTCACTCTGCCTCACCAAACGCCTCTATTTTTTTATCGAAACTATAGAGAGATGAAGTGATACCTTGGATCCAGTACTGAGGGAGTGGCGATCCCTGGTGATCCCACGTATGCACACACATACAGAGAGAGAGAGAGAGAGAGGAGATACACAGGGGTCATCGAGGGTCAGGGTGATAAGTCGTCTGCTTGTGAATTAATAGGAACCAGATGGAGCTACCTTTACTAGATGGAGGAGTGTGTGTGTGTGTGTGTGTGTGTTGGGGTATGCAGAGAGGTGCTGGTCCTAAGAATAGATTTATCCGTCTATGTGATGTGAGCACAGGGAGCAATGTCTGCCGACTCCCCTGCTCTGCGAGGATTTAGTACATTCCTTCATCACGGTGAACTAGGAGGTGTCTGTGGACTGGCAGAGCCTTACAGTTGGAGAGGGGGGAGATTTAGAACTATTAGGATTGTAAATAATATGATTCATATAAAATGGTGATGAGTTACAGTTGTACGAATGTTTCCTACCGTGGTACCTAGAATACCCAGCTCATAATTAGGGCACTGAGTTGCTCCAATACAATATATCTTGTACCCTAGTTACTCGAATCTAAAGATGAAAGATTGCCATTTTGAATAGGGCCCTGAGTTTTCCATGACCAAGTTGTAACCTGACATGGAAAAAAAACCTCAGGACCCTATTCATCATTTGTTATCTGTAGAGCCCATTCTCATTAAATCACATAATTGTAACAAAAGATACTCGAGAGATCAAAAATACTCTGTACATGGCGAATTTAACATCCTCCAACAAAAAGCCTCTCGCCAACAAAAGACCTAGTTCCTGATCCGTGCACGCCGTGAGATGTCAACCCCGTTTGACCCAATCACAGGCCCTCGTTGGGGGAAGCAGAGTGCATGGAGTGGGCCACTCTCATTCTTATCACTTTAGTGATAATGGCCGCAGCATAAAAGATGACCTGGCGAACCTCCATAAATGCCACCGCTGCCCAATTAGCCACTATGCATTTCATACAATTTGCGAAAGGGCCAAATGTTCCTCAGCTGTAATTATGTACTCTGCCCAACCAGGCTGTCGTTGGGGTGGTTGGGTTGTGAGGTAGAGAGAATGGTGACTGAATACTGTATGCTGACTCTAAAACAATAGAAATGAGTGCTTTCTATTGGTCAGATTTGGCTTGGCATCGTAGCAGGGTGTTGTGATGTGTGTGTATTGATTTTGATATTGATATTCAAAGTGTTTATTAGTCACATGTACAGGGTTACAGGTGTGATTGCAGGGAACAGTGAAAACCTTAGGGTTCGAGCTCCAACATGACTAAGTGAAATAACACCCTGGAAATGGTAACAAAAAACAACAGCAATAGAAATAGACACACCGCTATATACATAATAACAACTGTAGCAGTGATGAATAAATACATGTCCAATAATTTTGCACGCCCAATTTTTCAGTTTTTGATTTGTTAAAAAGTTTGAAATATCCAATAAATGTCGTTCCACTTCATGATTGTGTCCCACTTGTTGTTGATTCTTCACAAAAAAATAGAGTTTTATATCTTTATGTTTGAAGCCTGAAATGTGGCAAAAGGTCGCAAAGTTCAAGGGGGCCGAATACTTTCGCAAGGCACTGTAGTAGAGCTGGACGCATCCGAGGCTGGGATAGGAGCTGTGCTGTCTCAGCGCTCGGGTACGCCACCAAAGCGGCGCCCTGAGGGGGTGAACATGAGGACTGTTGAGGTGGTGAACATGGGAACAGTTGAGGGTGAACATAGGATGACTAAGACTGTTGAGGTGGTGAACAGGGGAGCAGCAGACTGACTAAAGACTGTTGAGGGGGTGAACACAGGGGAGCAGCAGACTTTCTTTTCGAAGAAGCTCAGCCGGGTGGAACGAAACTATAATGTGGGGGACCGGGAGCTGTTGGCTGTTGTCAAGGCTCTGAAGGCATGGAGGCATTGGCTTGAGGAGGCTAAACCCCCTTTCCTCTAACCTGGCTAGTGGTGCTCAGGCCCTCTCTAACCTAGCTAGCGGTGCTCAGACCCTCTCTAACCTGGCTAGTGGTGTTCAGACCTTCTCTAACCTGGCTAGTGGTGCTCAGACCCTCTCTAACCTAGCTAGCGGTGCTCAGACCCTCTCTAACCTGGCTAGTGGTGTTCAGACCTTCTCTAACCTGGCTAGTGGTGCTCAGACCCTCTCTAACCTGGCGAGTGGTGCTCAGACCCTCTCTAACCTGGCTAGTGGTGCTCAGACCCTCTCTAACCTGGCTAGGGGTGCTCAGACCTTCTCTAACCTAACTAGTGGTGCTCAGGCCCTCTCTAACCTATCTAGTGGTGCTCAGACCCTCTCTAACCTAGCTAGTGGTGCTCAGGCCCTCTCTAACCTAACTAGTGGTGCTCAGGCCCTCCATAATGTCTCCATTGCCTGCACCTGACCCTGGGAGCGCTCGGTGGCCAAATTGAGTTTGGAGGCGTGCCACCGTGGGAGAGCCGACAGGCACATTAATCAGCAGGAGTTTCCCCCCTCTCAGCCACCAGGTCAGACACAGAGCAGGACACACACACATCCGTGTGCACACACACTCACATGCCTGTACACACACACACACACACACACACACACACACACACACACACACACACACACACACACACACACACACACACACACACACACACACACACACACACACACACACACAAATGCTCTGTCAAAGCAAACACACAGACAGACACATCACCTCCACCACCCCTCCTGCACCCATCCCCACCCCTCACGCACACCTGGTCCTCCCGTCCCATCAGTCACACTCACTATCTCTCAGTTTAATCCACAGTCATCCCTCTCTCTGGTCTGTCTGTCTGCTCTGGAGGTTTTCATCAGCCTGCTGTCTGTCTCCTCAGCCTCAGAGGTTAACCACAGACCACTAGTCCCGAGTCACCCCATCCTGTGGGGTGGGGTCCAGACACACACACACACACACACACACACACACACACACACACAGCATTAGGGACGGTGGATTGATAGAGCTGGATCTAAATCTGCATGAGAATCCCATAGTGGATGAGCAGAAGGATAAAAGGGGGAAAATATATGACATGTATTATTGTCTCTGAAAGGAGTACGGAGCGCTGTATGGCTGAATGCTCTCAGAATGTTGATTTGGTTACACAGGGATTTGGTGCAATATTTCATAGACTGTACAGTGTTATGGAATGTGACAGCTACATAATTCATATATTTATTACATGTTAATTCAGTTGTAATCTGGATTTATTAATATGTAATTAACACCCTGGAAGTGAAGGATTAGCTAGATAAGATACAGACTGAAAGCATTTGTTTAAGACATATATCGCTATAGAAATGAGATGAAGCCAAAAGTGTGTTGTCTCAACCATATATGCACTGTCATTGGGCTCATTGTCTATAACGCCGGAAAACAGAGAGAGATAAATCGTACGATTGCGTTAGATTAATGAAGGTTACTAAAACCCCCAGATGTTTTCAGGTAATTAGAGCGTTTTTTTTACCAGGGATACAAGTCTCATCAAGAGCAAAACATTCCTCGTAATTATTCATCAGCTTAATCATTTGAGGGTAGCCACTTCATTTACCACCCAATTCATCATGCTAATGTTATGCATAAATCTACATAATTACTTATTAAAATGATGCCTATTGGAATGGTGTTCGACACTAAGTTTAGGAGTACCAAAACATCCTATTTATTGATTTACAAATATGCTAGAAGTTACGTTGAGATTATATGAAAAATATCATGCCTACAATACTGTATATGATCTTAATCTTCATGTTTTAAATCTAATCCATCCTCTATAAGTAGATTAAAGCGAAATTGTGTCAGGAAAAAGTGGCAGGATTTTCATGCAGCGTTGAAATGACCTCTTGAATGACATTATCATGATAGTGAGTAGATTAAATCAAATCAAATCAAATTTATTTATATAGCCCTTCATACATCAGCTGATATCTCAAAGTGCTGTACAGAAACCCAGCCTAAAACCCCAAACAGCAAGCAATGCAGGTGTAGAAGCACGGTGGCTAGGAAAAACTCCCTAGAAAGGCCAAAACCTAGGAAGAAACCTAGAGAGGAACCAGGCTATGTGGGGTGGCCAGTCCTCTTCTGGCTGTGCCGGGTGGAGATTATAACAGAACATGGCCAAGATGTTCAAATGTTCATAAATGACCAGCATGGTCGTATAGTATTAAGGCAGAACAGTTGAAACTGGAGCAGCAGCACAGTCAGGTGGACTGGAGACAGCAAGGAGTCATCATGTCAGGTAGTCCTGGGGCATGGTCCAAGGGCTCAGGTCAGTTGAAACTGGAGCAGCAGCACGGCCAGGTGGACTGGGGACAGCAAGGAGTCATCATGTCAGGTAGTCCTGGGGCATGGTCCTAGGGCTCAGGTCCTCCTGAGAGAGAGAGAGAAAGAGAGAATTAGAGAACGCACACTTAGATTCACACAGGACACCGAATAGGACAGGAGAGGTACTCCAGATATAACAAACTGACCCTAGCCCCCCGACACATTAACTACTGCAGCATAAATACTGGAGGCTGAGACAGGAGGGGTCAGGAGACACTGTGGCCCCATCTGAGGACACCCCCAGACAGGGTCAAACAGGAAGGATATAACCCCACCCACTTTGCCAAAGCACAGCCCCCACACCACTAGATTACATCAGAAAACTCTAGCTTCACCCTGTGTGCAGATTTCTACAGTAAGGAAGCTCCATTATCTTATTTAAAGAGATGGGTTGATCATACTATCATACCCACCACCCTCGCTCTGCGCCACGCACCCATGTTTATCCAATATCATCCCAAATTAGCTCTCAACGTCGGTGTGCGACCTACAAGAGTTTGAACTTACAAAGAGTCCGTCTATGATTCATTTTCATGGAAATTAATTTAGGTAAGGTTGCTGACCACGTTTCAATGAAAGTGAAGAGCTTTCAGGGGTCAGTATTCAAACCGTTTGAGCCAGTAATGAAGGCTGGACCGAGTGAATCCAAAATCGCACCCCATTCCCCTAGATAGAGAACTACTTTTAACCTGGGCTCTGGTCAAAAGTAGTGCACTATCTAGGGAATAGCTTTCCATTTGAGACACACCCTAGCCTGGGCAGCAGCTTTGAGTGCATCTTGTCAGCGTAGGCTAGCAGGACATAGTCTAACTGGACAGCAGGTAGCAGAGTGTGCATTTTGTCTCGCCCCAGTTCATTTCTTTGTCAGAAATCAATTGAAGACCATAAAGTAGGGTTTCCAGCTAGAGGTCATTCATACCAGTGGTGTAAATATTTTATTCACACGCCACATCAGTAGCTCTTACAGATGTGTGCTGGACCATGCTCTCTGTGTGTGTGTGTGTGCATGTGTGTGTGTGTGTGCGCATGTGTGTGTGTGTGTGTGTGTGTGCATGTGTGTGTGTTGTGTGTGTGTGTGTGTGTGTGTGTGTTTGTGTGTGTGTGTGTGTTTGTGTGTGTGTGTGTGTGTGTGTTTGTGTGTGTGTGTGTGCAGCCAGGTCACCCGTGATATAAGTCAGTATTCGTCGCCCATCCATGTCTGAGGACGTCAGGAGATGACGTGGAAACCGACCACTAGGGGGCAACAGTGAGCGCTGTAGGGTTCAGTTTTACTAGGGCGTTGTGGACGGGGATGTTGGATGGACCTAAGCAAGTTCAAATTGAGCGATAGATAGTTGTTTTTGACATTTTTGTTTTAACCTTTACTGTAACCATTTTGACTGAATGCCTGAATTTAACCCTAACCTGGAACATTCAGAGTTCATGCCTAAACTAGACCTTAAACACTTCCAAATTTGACGTTGACAACAACTTTGAAATTTTGACCCTTAAGAAACATGGATGAAGGTGTATTTCTGACGTGGGACTGTGAGAGCTAGTTGGAAGTGACAGGGTCAGCGTTTTAGCCCACTTCTGGCCCAGGTTAAATCAATTAAAATCTATTATTAATATGACAGCCATGTTGACCTCCTTAAAAGCCTTCAGGAGTTTTAGAACCAGAGAGAGAGGGAACACGCATTGAACTTTGGCCCCTGGAGTTTTAGTGTGAAGAAAAGAGAGAGCGATAAAAGTGACCTCATTTTTAGAACTTCAGAAGAGGCTTAGTGTAGTGATCCTGACCACTTGTGTATGTTCACTTTGAGGTCTTTTCAGTTTTCATCAGGTTTTCACCATCAATACAATATTATTCAATCCTGGACACTGGTTTACTTTTCTATTGTAAACAGTGGTTCATTTATCGATTAATGTAATTGATTAATCAGACACTCCACCCACCTGGTGTCCCAGGTCTGAATCAGACCCTGATTAGAGGAGAAGGATGAAAACCAGCAGTGTTGTGGCCCTCCAGGGCCACAGTCTAATATAACCTCTACACAAACTGTAGCTGGAGGATGACAGTAGTAAGATTATGAGCACTCTGAAAGTTCGGACATTTGTCCTCTAACGCAAGAACATACAGTATATATTTGATATACAGTACATATTGAGAGCGCATCAGAAAGAGAAAAGGGCATACCGTATCCTTATACAATACAAACATACAGTACCTGCAAATATTCCGTTTATCACCACACTTGCAAATAAACCCACTCATACTCACTCATACCCACTCATACTCACTCATACCCACTCATACTCACTCATACCCACTCATACTCACTCATACCCACTCATACCCACTCATACTCACTCATACTCACTCATACCCACTCATACTCACTCATACTCACTCATACCCACTCATACCCACTCATACTCACTCATACCCACTCATACTCACTCATACCCACTCATACCCACTCATACCCACTCATACTCACTCAAAAGGCTTCCAATTATCCCGACAGTTCTGAACCATACAACACAAAAGGACCTGTTTGGTGTGTTGAATTCTCAGTCCTGCTTCAGAAGGACAGTGTGTTTCAGATAGATAATAGACTGAGTGAGAGAGAGAGAGAGAGAGAGAGAGAGAGAGAAAGAGAGAGAGAGAGAGGAGAGAGAAAGAGAGAGAGAGAGCGAGGGAGAGAGAGAGAGAGAGAGGGATTTATATATATATATATATATAGAGAGAGAGGGGATATATATATATATATAGAGAGATAGAGAGAGAGAGAGGGGGAGTGAGGGAGGGAAGGGAGTCGTTAAGACCTGCTCAAACATAATCACTTCGACCCGCCATCTCTCTGTCTCCCTCCATTCCTTCATCTCTCCATCCCCCCTGCACCAGATGAAAGACAGAGCCTTCTCAGGGACCAGCAGCATGCAGAAAGAAAATGATGGAGAGGCTGATAAAAAGAAAAAGGGAAAGGGGGAAGATGAAAAGTGGTTTTGAAGTGGTTCTCCAGCATGAACCATCTTCCCCCTGCTGACCCTCCAATTTAAGCAAACAATACCTTGATTCTGAGACACACCGTCTCAAATGGCACCCTATTCTTTATGTAGTGCACTACTCTGATAGGGCTCTATTCAAATGACGTCCACTATATTGGGAATAGGGTGCCATTTGGAACACAGACTCAAAAGACACAGCATGCTACTAAGGGTACATGGAGAGGAGAGAAGGAAAATAGGATAAATGAGATGGGTGAATGGAGGGATGGTTGGAAGAGGGAATATAATGTACATTCATTTAAATAAGATATGTCTTTTTTGTCTCTGTGTTCTCTCTTTATGGAATGGTACAGTATGTGCACATCTGTTTATGGGTTGGCTACAGTCATGGTTTTAGATAGAAAACAGGACGTCGTCAATGGCTTACTCTGTGTGTGTGTGAGTGTGTGTGTGTGTGTGTGTGCATTCTGAGTGCACCTTCAGGGCAGTGTGATTCCTGTAAATGGACTCTGCTATCTTTTATGATGGCATAACATAACATGCACCCAATCACATGTCCACACACACCTCCCCCACCGCCCTTAAGACATGGCTGGTACAGTACACACACGCAAGCATGCACACACACAAACACACACACACACACACAGGGTGACCATTCATCCCAAGCCATTTCTGCACAGCTCTTATATGGCTTCAGGGTTCTATTCCAAGAATGTCAGATGTTTTTACCCTCTGTATCTCTAGCCTTTCAGATACGTGAACGATGGCTCCCCTGGCCCGGCGTGGTTAGTAATTGTGTGTGGGTGTGTTTGTGTAAATGTATATGTTTGTGTGTACAGTGTGAGTCTGTATGTGTGTGCAGTGTGTGTGTATGTGTGTCAGTAGGCGAAGGAATTGTCACGGCCATTCCTGACAGACTGAAGTGTAACAAGGCCACCAACCGAGGAAGTTAACAGTGAGGCATTGTCATCAGGCAGCATCGTGTTAAGAGTTTGATTTTATCTGTAGGTCTATTAACATCGTGCTGCGGGCCAGGGTTTCCTAAACTCAGTCCTGGCAACCCGCCCCCCCTTGGAGCACTTTCTGTTTTTTCAAAGCTTGATGATTCATTGGTTATTTGAATTAGCTGTGTAGTGTTAGGTGGAATAAACTAAACATGCACCCAGGGGGGGCCCCAGGATCGAGTTTGGAAAACCCTGCAGTAGTCTGTTAGTAGTTTGATTACCTTGCATATATAGAAGGCGATTTAGGTTTACACGTGTATTATTTTCTAAAAACGTGTGTTGTCTTAGACACTTATATTAGACACTTCTATTAATTTCCAGTAGACAGAATGTTTGAATTGAAATGACCTCATAATATCATCACTGAATCTTTTTTGGGTCAGCTGTGCTTGAAAGGCCCTCTCCACTTCCCTTCAGTAGAGTGAGCATGTTGTTCCTGTCTAATTGACACTAAGCCTACGGTTATTACCATGTCAACACTGGATTACAGCAGTCTTTGAGCTCACAGAGTATGGTTGACTTAATTGGCCCCATTCTACAGACCCTGTTTTCTTTTCCACTCTGTCGTTCTTTGGCCAGCCAGTGTGTGTGTGTGTGTGTGTGTGTGTGTGTGTGTGTGAGAGTGTCCCAAAGCCAAGTTGAGCTGCTGTTAAAATTCCCTCACTCCCAGAAGCCCCTTTGGTTCAGAGGGCTAGACTGCTGGCGATTGGCCGGTCAGAGGGTAACGCTGCTTGGTGATTGGCCAGCGAGGCCCCCTGGCACACGGTGACAGTAATTAGCACACGCCAGCCATTAAGAAACACAAATTAGGCATGAGTCCTGCGTGGCACGCTGCCATCCCAGCCGACGCCGTGCTTGTGTGTGTGTGTAGTTGTATTCCCTTGTGTGTGTATGTGTGTGTGTGTCTCTTTTTGTGTCTGAACGTGTGTGTTGGTGTGTGTGTGTGTGTGTTTGTGTGCATGTGTGCTTGATTGCGGGAATGTGTCTAAAAACATGTGTGTGCCTGTGTGTGTGTGTGTGTGTGCCGCCTGTGTGTGTGTGTGCTCAGCCTCATTTCCCTCTCTGCCTGCTGGTCAATTTAAGCATTTGTAGAAAAGGGGCTAAGCTTTACCCCATGGATCCAGCCTCCACAGCTTCCAATAGCAGAATTAAAGATGAGTTTTGATATGTGGGAAATTATTTTTTAAACGCAATCTTTTTAGAAGGCGGGAGCCTGGCACACACACACACACACACACACACACACACACACACACACACACACACACACACACACTTCACATACGCACACACACACACACACACACTGGCTGCTAAATCCACCCTGCTGCGCTCTCTTAATGAAAGATAAGAGGGGTCTTCCACCACTGACACTGAGCCACGGACCCTCAGAGGACCACGCTACTCTGCTCGGCTTAATGGAGGCCATTTTGTGTCTGCGAGGGATCAGTTGCCTTCAAACAAATATTGTTTTTGTGAAACCCTGCTGTCACATATTACAGTTGGGATTTGGGGAGATTTTTTTCTCTTCAGCTAGACATGGAGATGGGGAGGCCATGTTGTCGAGATGACTTGTCTTTGATGTTTTACTCAGAGATCAAAATGGTGTTTAGTCAAGTCAAAGTGTTTCTTATGAAGTCAAAGATGTTAGGGATGTCTTTAATTGGAGAGAGAGGGAGAGAGAGAGAGGGAGAGAGAGAGAGAGGGAGAGAGAGAGAGAGAGAAGAGTAGAAATAGACAGCGAGACAGAGACAGACAGAAGAAGGAGTGAGAGAGAAGGATGGGGTTAATGAACTCTCAACCTCATCTCTCATTTATTCCCTCTCTTAATCTTGTCTCAGCATGAGGCCGGACATTCCATCAAAATCCAGAATGTTCCAGAATATTTTAACTAATATTTTGAATCCCAATTGAATAATGACAATTTAGGGATATGCATGTATTTTAATAATCGGACATGAAAACCATCAAAAAGATGTATAAGGTGTAACGCTAGGGGGGAGAGACACCCCATCACGGACACAATGTACCTAATACAGCTCCCCTCTCTCTGCAGAGAGCAGCAGCAACAGCAACACATGTAAACTACCTTTCTACTTGTATTGGGCATGAGAGTCATCTGCCGGGACGCTGTCACCTCTTCTGCAGGTCATCAGTCTTAATGCTGCATCTGGGTGTGTGTGATGGGTTTCAGAGTGTCTGCGTGTTTCAGGGTGTGTGTGTGTGTGTGTGTGTGTGTGGCGAGGGGAAAGCGATTCAGGGCCGATACATATAAAGCAGGAGCTCATACATAAACATAGCGCCAAGGCCTCGGGGCCAGGCAATCTAGGAGGCAAATTGCTCACCAGCCAGCCATGGAGGCCGCCTTTCTTATTATGCATGGGATACTGTGCTTTAAAGCCACTCCTAAAATGGGTGCCTGGTGGACTGACACTGCTAGCAGTGTTACTGAATAAGGACACCGTGTGAGGATGTACCTTTGTGATGATATTTCTGCTGGGAAATATGATATGACCGCGGTGGAACATCACTTTACGTGAGTCGTCTTGAGGTATTGTAGTGTACGGTCGGTCATGAGCGAAGTCATAAAGGCTTTGTCATGATATAGAGTCCTGGGATCATGTAATGTGTGTGTGCCTTGCTTTTTTGAGATCCTGAGTGGGAAGGTATGTAAATGCATCAACTGCGTTTAGTCTGTGATTTGACCATGGAGCTGTTCTCAAACACACTGGGTCACACTTTATTTGGAGAGTCCTGATAGTCCATCTGCAGATGGTCTATAGATAGTCATACTATCAACAAACTATCTGTTGACAAACAACTGCTTAGTACGGTTAGGGTAAGGGTTAAGTTTAGGGCTAGGGTAAGGGTTAGGGCTAGGGTAAGAGTTAAGGTTAGGGCTAGGGTAAGAGTTAAGGTTAGGGCTAGGGTAAGGCCTTGTTTTAGGGCTAGGATAAGAGTTAAGGTTAGGGCTAGGGTAAGGGTTAAGGTTAGGGCTAGGATAAGGGTTAAGGATAGGGCTAAGATAAGGGTTAAGGTTAGGGCTAGGGTAAGGGCTAAGGTTAGGGGGTAAGGGTTAAGGTTAGGGCTAGGATAAGGGTTAAGGTTAGGGCTAGGATAAGGGTTAAGGTTAGGGCTAGGGTAAGGGTTAAGGTTAGGGCTAGGATAAGGGTTAAGGTTAGGGCTAGGATAAGGGTTAAGGTTAGGGCTAGGGTAAGGGTTAAGGTTAGGGCTAGGATAAGGGTTAAGGTTAGGGCTAGGATAAGGGTTAAGGTTAGGGCTAGGATAAGGGTTAAGGTTAGGGCTAGGGTAAGAGTTAAGGTTAGGCCTAGGGTAAGGCCTTGTTTTAGGGCTAGGATAAGGGTTAAGGTTAGGGCTAGGATAAGGGTTAAGGTTAGGGCTAGAAGATAGTTGAAATGTTACTGATAGTCTGTAAATAGTCTGTAGAGCATCAACAGATGGACTATCCAAATAAAGTGTTACCCCACAATGTGTTGTTCCACTATCTGATTTGCTTAACATCTAGACGATTCAAGAATTGTACTGTATTTCAAAAAACACTCATGGAACTAATCATTTCATTGTAAAGCATTGACCTTCACTAAACTATTGATTGTGGAATTGCAAATGATCGTTATCAATGCAGCGGGATGGAAGTAATATCATACAAAAACGAATCCAGAAAACAACACCCACAGCATCTCTACATACCCTGCATTTACAAACCCCCGGGCCCAGGGGGAGCTATATTCAACCCTGAGGTTCAAGTTCAAGTTCAAAGTCATGGAACGGAGGCGCCGGGAACAAGGAATTGCCACCCACGAGGGGGCTATTCAACCTGCTTTTTTTACCAGCATGAGGGAGGAACAGTGGATAGACAGTAGCCTGTGTCACATTACAAAACACCCCAGAGGATCTCTCTCTCTCTCACCCCCTCCCCTCCCTCTCTCTAACCCCCTCTCTCTCACTCTCTCTCCCTTTCTCTCCTCTCTCTCTCTCTCTCTCTCTCTCTCTCTCTCTCTCCCCCTCCCTCTCTCACCCCCCTCTCTCTCCCTCTCTCTCTCCCTTTCTCTCTCTCTCTCTCTCTCTCTCTCTCTCTCTCACCCCCTCCCCTCCCTCTCTCTCTCACCCCCTCTCTCTCTCTCTCTCTCTCCCCCCCCACTCTCTCTCTCTCTCTCACCCCCTCCTTTCTCTCTCTCACCCCCCCTCTCTCTCCCTCTCTCTCTCTCTCTCTCCCCCTCTCTCTCTCTCTCTCTCTCTCTCTCTCTCTCCCCTCCCCTCCCTCTCTCTCTCTCACCCCCTCTCTCTCCCTCTCTCTCTCTCTCTCTCTCTCTCTCTCACCCCTCTCTCTCTCTCTCTCTCTCTCTCCCTCTCTCTCTCTCTCTCCCTTTCTCTCTCTCTCTCTTGCTTGCTCTCTCCCAGGCTATAATTATGCTAACAGTATGTACATAGATGCGTCTCTCTCCCTCAACGCTACTCAGGTTCCCTTATGCCTTCTCTCCCCCTGTAACAGTATTAGGAATCCCACTGGAAGAGTGACGGGCGGCGAGGCGGGCGTAAAAAGGGGACGGGATAGAGAGATAGCGCGGGGTGGCAAATGCAACATGACCAGCGTGCTCCGCTGTCACGGTGCGGTGGCAGTGGCCATTGTCTGGCCAGGAGAAAAGAAGGGGCAGCCGGAGGAGACGAAGAACAGTAATGGAGAGACCAAGAATGGGCTGTGCATATTAAACGACAAGCCGGCCCATTCAGAGAGGATAGACAGACCTGGTGATGAGGGAGGGAAATGGAGGGAAAATAGGATGAGATAAAGGGGGAGTTAAAGAGAGGGGGATGAAGAGAGCTCTGAATGAAAGAAGTAATTAACGAGAAAGAATGAGAGAGGCCACAAAGAAATAGAAATGCAGAAGAAAGAGAGCGAAGGAGAGATGTTTTTGCATTCCATTCAAAAACGACAGCAGAACATTGTTGGGGCCTGAAGTCAAATGTCAAATGGTCTTAAAAAAATCATGAAGCGGTTGATCAGACACAACTAGAAAGAATCCTTTTTCAAGCTATATTGTAACACAGCCTACTTCTCCCCACAACTTCATGCACAGCTACAGAACTCTCAGTCTCAGATCCCAAAAGCAGAGCACTATCCACAGGAGGCTGGTGGCACCTTAATTGGGGAGGACGGGCTTGTGGTAAAGGCTGGAGCGGAATAGGTGGAATTATATCAAATACATCAAACCCGTGGTTTCACATGGCAGGTAGCCTAGCGATTAACAGTGTGGGCCATTAACCGAGAGGTCGTTGGTTTGAATCCCTGAGCCGGCAAGGTGGAAAAAAATCTGCCGTTCAGCCCTTGAGCAAAGCAGTTTACCCCACAACAACACCGGCAGCCCCTGCAACTCTCAGAGAGATTGGGTTAAATCAAATCAAATCAAATCAAATTTATTTATATAGCCCTTCGTACATCAGCTGATATCTCAAAGTGCTGTACAGAAAACCAGCCTAAAACCCCAAACAGCAAGCAATGCAGGTGTAGAAGCACGGTGGCTAGGAAAAACTCCCTAGAAAGGCCAAAACCTAGGAAGAAACCTAGAGAGGAACCAGGCTATGTGGGGTGGCCAGTCCTCTTCTGGCTGTGCCGGGTGGAGATTATAACAGAACATGGCCAAGATGTTCAAATGTTCATAAATTACCAGCATGGTCGTATAATAAGAAGGCAGAACAGTTGAAACTGGAGCAGCAGCACGGTCAGATGGACTGGGGACAGCAAGGAGTCATCATGTCAGGTAGTCCTGGGGCATGGTCCTAGGGCTCAGGTCCTCCGAGAGAGAGAAAAAAAGAGAGAATTAGAGAGAGCATATGTGGGGTGGCCAGTCCTCTTCTGGCTGTGCCGGGTGGAGATTATAACAGAACATGGCCAAGATGTTCAAATGTTCACAAATGATCAGCATGTTCTAATAATAAGAAGGCAGAACAGTTGAAACTGGAGCAGCAGCACGGCCAGGTGGACTGGGGACAGCAAGGAGTCATCATGTCAGATAATCCTGGGGCATGGTCCTAGGGCTCAGGTCCTCCGAGAGAGAGAAGGAGAGAATTAGAGAACGCACACTTAGATTCACACAGGACACCGAATAGGACAGGAGAAGTACTCCAGATATAACAAACTGACCCTAGCCCCCCGACACATAAACTACTGCAGCATAAATACTGGAGGCTGAGACAGGAGGGGTCAGGAGACACTGTGGACCCATCCGACCCATCCGTTAAATGTGGAAGACACATTTTGGTTGAATGCATTCAGTTGCCCAACTGACTAGGTATCACTTTTCCTTCCATGTGTTTGAGCCGTCCTCCCCTCAGCAGCCTCCTGTGGTACTATCACTATCATAGAGCAACTATATAGGAGTATCAGTGTCAAGTTTCAGCTCTAGGCCTGAGAGGTGTCAACAGAGGTGGTCTGGGTGTGTGAGCCATCAGCCATCTTTCTCTGGTTCACAGCTATCATATGTGCTGCTGTCGTTCCCATCCTGGGCGGCCGTGCAGTGTGCTCACCATCTGTCCCTGTGTCACATCGAGGCAGGAGGAAACTCACTCTTTCTCGCTGTTCTCTCTCTCTCTCTCTCTCTCTCTCTCTCTCTCTCTCACTCACTTTCTTTCCCTCTTGCTCTCTCTTCCTCTCCCATCTCTCTCCCAATCTTTCTTTCCCTCTCTCCCAATCTTTCCTTTACTTTCTCTCTCTCTCTCTCTCTCTTGCTCTCTCTCTCTCTTTTTCTCTTTTCCTCTGTTTCTCTCACTCACACTTTCTTTCCCTCTTTCTCTCTCTCTCTCTCTATTCCCTCTCACTCCCTCTCTCACCCTCTCTCTTTCTCTCCCATCTCACTCTCACTATATCCCCCACCTCTCTCCCTATCTTTCCTTTCCCTCTCTCCTTCTCTCTCTCTCGCTCTCTCTCTCTCCCTCCTTCTCTCTCTCTCACCCTCTCTCTTTCTCTCCCATCTCACTCTCACTCTGTCCCCCACCTCTATCCCTATCTTTCCTTTCCCTCTCTCCTTCTCTCTCTCTCTCGCTCTCTCTCTCCCTCCTTCTCGCTCTCTCTCTCTCCCTCCCTCTCTCTCTCTCTCTCTCTCTCCCCCTCTCTCTCTCTCTCTCTCCCTCCCTCTCTCTCTCTCTCTCTCTCTCCCTCTCTCTCCTTCTCTCTCTCTCTCTCTCTCTCTCTCTCCCTCTCTCCTCCTCTCTCTCTCTCTCTCTCTCTCTCTCTCTCTCCTCTCTCTCTCTCTCTCTCTCTCTCTCTCTCTCTCTCTCTCCCTCTCTCTCTCTAACTCTCTCTCTCTAACTCTCTCTCTCTATCTCCCTCTCTCTCTCTCTCTCTCTCTCTCTCTCTCTCTCTCTCCCTCCTCTCTCTCTCTTTCTCTCTCTCTCCCTCCTTCTCGCTCTCTCTCTCTCTCTAACTCTCTCTCTCTCTGTCTCCCTCTCTCTCTCTCTCTCTCTCTCTCTCTCTCTCTCCCTCCTCTCTCTCTCTTTCTCTCTCTCTCCCTCCTTCTCGCTCTCTCTCTCTCTCTCGCTGCTGTGTTGTGCTGAGATATTGTATCTTCAGGGCAGGGTGCATTTGGCCTCAGCGGGGCTATGAAGTTATCACTCTATAAACGAGACATACAGAGGAGGAAGTCTTTCTCGGCAGAGAATGTCAACCTTGGAAAAACTGCAGATCCTCTCCAATAGAAGGGGGATATGAGGCAGTGCTGATAGAAGCTAAACATTGTTTTCTGGTCTATCTGTACTATTTCTGCCCCCTAAGAGCAGATGTGTTAGATGTTCTATGTTGTTGTAAGGTGTTTTTGAATTCTGAAAATGTATCATGAATGTTATGGTTTTCTTTCCTTCATAAAAGGAGAGAGAGACATTGAGAGATGGACTGACAATGATCAGTTCTTTATTCTGAGACTCGCAGCACCCCTGGAGACCAGTATGTGGCAGTGTGTCACAGTACAGAACAGTCACTTGAGTACATCGTCACATCAGTGTGTGTGTTTGTGTGTGTGTGGACTGTGAGACAGACACACAACCTCTGTAGAAGAGAGAGAGGGAAGGGGATATCTAGTCACTTGAGTACATCGTCACATCAGTGTGTGTGTTTGTGTGTGTGTGGACTGTGAGACAGACACACAACCTCTGTAGAAGAGAGAGAGAGAGGGAAGGGGATACCTAGTCAAATCAAATCAAATCAAATCAAATCAAATTTTATTTGTCACATACACATGGTTAGCAGATGTTAATGCGAGTGTAGCGAAATGCTTGTGCTTCTAGTTCCGACAATGCAGTAATAACGAGCAAGTAATCTAACTAACAATTCCAAAAAAACTACTGTCTTATACACAGTGTAAGGGGATAAAGAATATGTACATAAGGATATATGAATGAGTGATGGTACAGAGCAGCATAGGCAAGATACAGTAGATGATATCGAGTACAGTATATACATATGAGATAAGTATGTAAACCAAGTGGCATAGTTAAAGTGGCTAGTGATACATGTATTACATAAGGATGCAGTCGATGATATAGAGTACAGTATCAACGTATGCATATGAGATGAACAATGTAGGGTAAATAACATTATATAAGGTAGCATTGTTTAAAGTGGCTAGTGATATATTTACATCATTTCCCATCAATTCCCATGATTAAAGTGGCTGGAGTAGAGTCAGTGTCATTGACAGTGTGTTGGCAGTAGCCACTCAATGTTAGTGGTGGCTGTTTAACAGTCTGATGGCCTTGAGATAGAAGCTGTTTTTCAGTCTCTCGGTCCCAGCTTTGATGCACCTGTACTGACCTCGCCTTCTGGATGACAGCGGGGTGAACAGGCAGTGGCTCGGGTGGTTGATGTCCTTGATGATCTTTATGGCCTTCCTGTAGCATCGGGTGGTGTAGGTGCCCTGGAGGGCAGGTAGTTTGCCCCCGGTGATGCGTTGTGCAGACCTCACTACCCTCTGGAGAGCCTTACGGTTGAGGGCGGTGCAGTTGCCATACCAGGCGGTGATACAGCCCGCCAGGATGCTCTCGATTGTGCATCTGTAGAAGTTTGTGAGTGCTTTTGGTGACAAGCCGAATTTCTTCAGCCTCCTGAGGTTGAAGAGGCGCTGCTGCGCCTTCCTCACGATGCTGTCTGTGTGAGTGGACCAATTCAGTTTGTCTGTGATGTGTATGCCGAGGAACTTAAAACTTGCTACCCTCTCCACTACTGTTCCATCGATGTGGATGGGGGGTGTTCCCTCTGCTGTTTCCTGAAGTCCACAATCATCTCCTTAGTTTTGTTGACGTTGAGTGTGAGGTTATTTTCCTGACACCACACTCCGAGGGCCCTCACCTCCTCCCTGTAGGCCGTCTTGTCGTTGTTGGCAATCAAGCCTACCACTGTTGTGTCGTCCGCAAACTTGATGATAGAGTTGGAGGCGTGCATGGCCACGCAGTCGTGGGTGAACAGGGAGTACAGGAGAGGGCTCAGAACGCACCCTTGTGGGGCCCCAGTGTTGAGGATCAGCGGGGAGGAGATGTTGTTGCCTACCCTCACCACCTGGGGGCGGCCCGTCAGGAAGTCCAGTACCCAGTTGCACAGGGCGGGGTCGAGACCCAGGGTCTCGAGCTTGATGACGAGCTTGGAGGGTACTATGGTGTTGAATGCCGAGCTGTAGTCGATGAACAGCATTCTCACATAGGTATTCCTCTTGTCCAGATGGGTTAGGGCAGTGTGCAGTGTGGTTGAGATTACATCGTCTGTGGACCTATTTGGGCGGTAAGCAAATTGGAGTGGGTCAAGGGTGTCAGGTAGGGTGGAGGTGATATGGTCCTTGTCACTTGCACAACTGAATGCATTTAACCCAACTCCTCTGAATCAGTTGTTGTGGAAGTTAAGTGCCTTGATCAAGGGCAGAACGGCAGATTTTTTTCACCTTGCCTGCGAAGGGATTCTAACAAGCAACTGTTTGGTTACTGTCCCAACGCTCTAACCGCTAGGCTATAAGCCTAGAGAGGGAGAGAGAGGAGGAGAACCAAGCAGCGCGCAGCGGCACACAGACACAGCTCAGCCAAAAAGCCATAATATTGTCATTAAGGAATTCAACAGATTAATTGCTCTAAATACCTGGAAATGTCTAAGATCTAGTGGCTGTAGGTTGTCATTTCCTCCCTGGGTCCTAAGCACTAAACCCTCTGTGTTGATCTTGGCTGTTCTCTCTCTGGACCAGAGTGTATCACTTGGACACTGATACCTTCCACAGGGATCCCCCCCCCCCGAGCAGCTAGACCCCATAACGTCTCAATCAAACTAAACCTGGAGAGGCTGTAGGCAGGCCTGGCTGGAGGGGTGAAACACACTGTGCCTTTAGCTTAGAGCACCTTACGTTTCTCTGGGGAGGGATGACATAATGTGCTAATGAAGGAGGGGAGAATTGCTAGCTAGAATGTGCCCTTTCTTTGCTAGCTATTAGCTGTTAGCGCTAAAAGGCTATTCCTCTCTCTCTAATGTAGCCGTTAGCTGTTTAGATGTTAGCGATTAGCCGCTAGCGCTAACCCCCAGCCCAGATCTACCCCCAACTCCTCATTCATGTCACATTCCCACCTCATGACCTCATATAGGATGTATGCATTAACCAGATGTGGATATGAGGGTCTGGAAACAGGAGAGGACAGGACTGGCTATTGCTGGCCTTCTTTGTCCTTGAAGTAGGGGCCCCTGCTGTCCTTACACTGAGAGTGGAGGGATGAGTCGGAGAGATATGAGAGGGTCACCTAGATGAAGCCACCGCGTTGATGGACAGATAGTGCTTTCTTTGATGACATATTGATGCATTCCGTTTGAGATATGTGATATGCACGGCTCCAAATGAAGGGTGCTGTGCCGCGGCAGCTTTGGTTCGGGCGAGAGCCAAACGGCTTTCTGGCTTCCTCCTCTTGCATTTGTTTTCCCGCTCCCTTCTCAGTCTATCTATCATTGTTTCCCCCATGTATCTCTACAAATGTGAGTCAAACACTAATAAACACTAATAAAAATACACACACACACACACACACACCATGGAAGTCCACAGTACAGATCTTCTTCTTTGTCATCTATTCTAAACTACACCTGACATGGCAATCTGATGATGAGCCAGAGCCATTATTTCTGCCTCGCAGTGAGAGATAGAAACCCAACATTGTGTCTGCGTGGAATCAACACCGTCCCTCTATGTTAGAGGTGGGAGTAATATCCCGGCGGTCCGGGAACGCCCGGAGGCGCAAAGAAATGATGTCATTCATTCTCCCGGGGCAATCTTTTTCCTGCTCCGGAATATATGAGCGAGAGAGAAAGAGAAAGAGAGAGAGAGAGTCAGAGGTAGAGAGAGAGACAGAGACAGAGAGAGAGAGGGTGAGAGAGAGAGAGAGAGAGACAGAGGGTGTGAGAGGGAGAGAGAGAGAGAGACAGAGGTAGAGAGAGACAGACAGAGAGAGAGAGAGGGTGAGAGAGAGACAGAGGTAGAGAGAGAGAGACAGAGACAGAGAGAAAGGGTGAGAGAGAGAGAGAGAGACAGAGAGAGGGAGTGAGAGGGAGAGAGAGTGGAGAGCGAGGCCCTATTTGCATGCTGCATACGTTACCAGGTGGCTCTGTCCACCAGGGTACAAATTAGATTTCCTGACAACAAGGTAGGAGAGAATAGAACGAGCTGTTCTGCTGCCCTCCCTGCATCTCTCCACCCCTCCCTCCCTTCTTTAACTGTCGCCAAAGCCTGGAAAATATCAAAACATTGGCGTACAAGATCATGCACAGCTAGGCTGCTACTGTTAGATGTAAGCATGTTTTCTACGAGAAAATGGGCTCTGGAATCGTGATTTACCTATGCTTTTGATATGTTACTCTGAAAGCACCAAACATCACATCTTTGGTCATTTAAAGATTTGAGGAGTCTTTTTGACACTCTTGAGGGAAAGATGGGGCCCTATCGATCAGACATGGGCAAAAGTGAACCCTCCAAATAGGAAAAAGTGAACCCTTTCAAATGAACCCTCTTCCCCCTCTTTTAAGGTGCTCCTCCCTCCACCCTTCACCCAACACCTTCAACCCTCAACTATGAACCCTCTAACCTCTCTACCTCTCCATTAGCCACAGATGCTTCAGGCCAAGGCCAGGCTCTTCACCGTGACATGGGGGGAATACGAGAAGAGAAGGTGGGATAAAGATGAAAAGTGCAGAACCATGAATGGAGGGCTTAAACTTTTCAGACTGGACTTGAAAGCTGAAAGCTGGGAGCTATGTGTCTGTCTGGGCTGGCCGGGCCCCTCTAGCCCCCTCTCTGGCCCCCTTGACCCCTGGGGGAAATGACATTGTCTGGTGTCAGTCACCCTGGAACTAGACCTAGCCGCTGCTACACATGCATTGTTCTCTGCCACTCTCTGTTTAAGAGGACAGGAAGAAAGCGTCTAGGTCGAGGGGTAAGACAGGGTTGTCCTCTCGCGCCTCTTCTAATGCTTGACGTACAAAGACCAAGGTATCAAAGGGAACGGTGTGTGTGAGAGAGTGTTAGTTGGGTGCTGGTTTAGGGAGAGTATTATTTGTGTTTTAGTATTGTGCTGTTAGACATTTACTGCATTGCTGGAGCTAGAAATACAAGCATTTCGCTGCTCCTGCTTTAACATCTGCTGTGTACGCGACAAATAAACTTTGATTTGATTTGGGCTGTGTCTGTGTAACTCGTCCTTAGCCAATTCTGTGAGTCTCAGCCTGAAGCCATTGTCACCTCCTTGTTCACTTACCCCAAATTCTCCCCTCCACAATCATTGATCGGTCCCTTCAATTAACGGGTGAATTTGGCTGCAATCAATTCCTGTTCTACCTTCCCCCCTTCCTCATTCTTGTCTGTTCATCCTTCTTCTTCTTAATTTTACCCTTTGTGTTTTCTACACACTCCATTTGCCATGAGTCTCTCTCTCTCTTTCATTCTCTCTCGCTCTCGCTCTCTTTCACTCTCTCTCTCTCTCTCTCTTTCTTTCACTCTCTCTCTCTCTTTCTTTCTCTCTCTCTCTCTCTCTCTCTCTCTCTCTCTCTCTCATACACACACCCCCAGGTCTCAAGAGGTCACTGCCTAGAAGGTTTGGTAAACTCTCTCTTTTTCTCTCGCTGTAGAGAAATCAATACTTTATCAACAAGCCTTGAGAGGCTTCTGCACTTATCCTGTATGATCTTTGGTGGTAAAGGCTAGCAGCATCCATCTCCTTGGTTCACTAAACCTCTCGTGTGGCTCGCTAAGACAATCAGAAGAAAGAGAGAGCGATGGACGTTGGAGAAGGGGAAATAGAGGGATGGAGGGAGGGGGAGGCAGGAGAAGGATAGAGGGGTCTGGGGGCTTTTAGAAAGAGGGATCTGCTCCTCTGCTTTTCAGCTTTTAGCATGATCTGCATCTGATTAGGGGGGTAGGGGCGAGGGGTGTCCTTCACCCCGATGCTCCTCTGTCCCGCTATTATAGAGCCATGGCACACTGAGATCCATCATCGTCTCCTCGGCCGGCCTGCCTGACTCAGCCCCGCACAGGGAGATATTAGACTGGCTCCCTACTCACTATGCAGTCTATTCTAAATACATACTATTACTCTACATACAGCACACCACCAAGATCCTATTCTACATACGACTTCACTACAGTATACTGCACACTACCAAGATCCTATTCTACATACGACTTCACTACAGTATACTGCACACCACCAAGATCCTATTCTACATACGACTTCACTACAGTATACTGCACACCACCAAGATCCTATTCTACATACGACTTCACTACAGTATACTGCACACTACCAAGATCCTATTCTACATACGACTTCACTACAGTATACTGCACACCACCAAGATCCTATTCTACATACGACTTCACTACAGTATACTGCACACTACCAAGATCCTATTCTACATACGACTTCACTACAGTATACTGCACACTACCAAGGTCCTATATGACTTCACTACAGTATGCTTCACACTACCAAGGTCCTATACGACTTCACTACAGTATACTGCACACTACCAAGGTCCTATACGACTTCACTACAGTATACTGCACACTACCAAGATCCTATTCTACATACGACTTCACTACAGTATACTGCACACCACCAAGATCCTATACGACTTCACTACAGTATACTGCACACTACCAAGATCCTATTCTACATACGACTTCACTACAGTATACTGCACACCACCAAGATCCTATACGACTTCACTACAGTATGCTTCACACTACCAAGGTCCTATACGACTTCACTACAGTATACTGCACACTACCAAGGTCCTATACAACTTTACTACAGTATACTGTATACCACCAAGGTCCTATATGACTTCACTACAGTATACTGCACACTACCAAGGTCCTATACGACTTCACTACAGTATACTGCACACTACCAAGATCCTATTCTACATACGACTTCACTACAGTATACTGCACACCACCAAGATCCTATTCTACATACGACTTCACTACAGTATACTGCACACTACCAAGGTCCTATACGACGTCACTACAGTATACTGCACACCACCAAGGTCCTATACGACTTCACTACAGTATACTGTACACCACCAAGGTCCTATACGACTTCACTACAGTATACTGCACACCACCAAGATCCTATATGACTTCACTACAGTATACTGCACACTACCAAGGTCCTATACGACTTCACTACAGTATACTGCACACTACCAAGGTCCTATACGACTTCACTACAGTATACTGTACACTACCAAGGTCCTATACGACTTCACTACAGTATACTGCACACTACCAAGGTCCTATACGACTTCACTACAGTATACTGCACACCACCAAGGTCCTATACGACTTCACTACAGTATACTGCACACTACCAAGGTCCTATACGACTTCACTACAGTATACTGCACACTACCAAGGTCCTATACGACTTCACTACAGTATACTGCACACTACCAAGGTCCTATATGACTTCACTACAGTATACTGCACACTACCAAGGTCCTATACGACTTCACTACAGTATACTGTACACTACCAAGGTCCTATACGACTTCACTACAGTATACTGCACACTACCAAGGTCCTATACGACTTCACTACAGTATACTGCACACTACCAAGATCCTATACGACTTCACTACAGTATACTGTACACCACCAAGGTCCTATATGACTTCACTACAGTATACTGTACACCACCAAGGTCCTATACGACTTCACTACAGTATACTGCACACTACCAAGGTCCTATACGACTTCACTACAGTATACTGTACACCACCAAGGTCCTATACGACTTCACTACAGTATACTGTACACCACCAAGGTCCTATACGACTTCACTACAGTATACTGCACACTACCAAGGTCCTATATGACTTCACTACAGTATACTGTACACCACAAAGGTCCTATACGACTTCACTACAGTATACTGTATACTGTACAGGAAAGGGTACAGGAAAAGGTGTAAGTACGTTTTATTTACTGTAGGGAGGCTACAGGTTAAAATAAATTACTTTTTATTTCCTGTACATTAGTTGGCATATCATTTATTTACAATTCTGATGTATGTCATTTTCATCCGAAGGGTAAACCATTAGCATCATTTGTGCCAATCGCTGTACGAAAAACCGACTTCTTCATCAAGTTCAAGTACACCAAAGTCTAGACCAACTTGACAAGACAGTTGACGTATTACTAAGTATATTTTATATTCCCCCCGTCAAGTCTAGCCAGATCTGTGGTGCTTCAGATTCCTAAAGTGGCCTGCAGAGCTCAGCACAGCATGTGCTGCCGACATCAATCTTACACTTCCAGCCTCAGTACCATGGTGAGTAACCTTGGTTTGGGAATGACATCTATTTGCTGGCTGGCTGCACACGTCTCCACGCAAATTGTATGGGCCCGTTTAATTTGTTTTTATGCACGTTTAGTCAAGAATGCAATGCTGTGCACGTTAGTGCGTGGCGGCGGCGGAGCGAGGAGAACTAGCCGCCAACCCCGGATGGTTGGGCTGGGTCACAATGACAGAGAGAGAAAACAGGACGATGGAAGATGATTGTTCTGCCGGGCTGTGTTGATGTATGAATAGAGAGATCTCTGGATGTGTCCTATGGAGAGTTCAGGGCTGCCAGAGAGACTCATGGGATAGATACACTCTAGTGTAGGTCGCAGACAGAGGGCCGCGGGGTAACAAGAAACCTGAAGTCGAAAGGGTGATAGTATAGCAGCACCTTGCCAGTTCTGTCACTGGTCACAGGTCAAACTGGACTGTAAATAGAGTGTGTTTCCTTTCCCTTATTGCTGTCAATTACATAATGTGCTATTCTCCACCAGTCATCCTTATATGGTCCTGTGACATGTTTCTTGTCAAGAGAGTTCCATCATGTCATTTTAAACAACACAGTTTCCCAGGCCATAAAACCTTCAACTATCTGATTTCACCGCTCCCGTCCCCCATGTTAAAATTCGTAACCCCTTGACATGAAATGACCTGTTCATTACAGTACATGGGATAATAACATACAGCAACAGCCCAA
The DNA here is from genome assembly GCF_018296145.1 of Oncorhynchus tshawytscha. Taxonomy (NCBI): domain Eukaryota; kingdom Metazoa; phylum Chordata; class Actinopteri; order Salmoniformes; family Salmonidae; genus Oncorhynchus; species Oncorhynchus tshawytscha. The sequence goes on from NC_056460.1 coordinate 15,595,821, forward strand.
AGGTGACGTCTCAGCATGTTAGTCTTTATCTCGTGGAACACTATGGCTGCTTGTACATTAACGTGTTCCCGTCTCGTCATCTCAGCACACTTGACACACGTTAACAGCGGAGGGCACGAAAGACCTTACTTCTTCTCTATGGCCATTCGCTTTCCACTGAGATATTTAACGTACGCAACCCGTCCGTATAGAATCACGTTGCAACCTTTCCGTTTCCCATGAGCTGCCTTCCTCTCCGAAGACGTGCAGTGACAGTGACAGTGACAGTGACAGTGACAGTGACAGTGACAGAACGAAGGTAAAGAAACTGTCAACTTTGCAAAAGGTGTCGAAGAACCAACTCGGTCGGCGTTTTGATCATGTTTCTAACTGGACACAACGGTCAAAGTGAATAGAAATGAAAGCAAAGATCCCGATTTTAAAACACAATTCAACTCTGACTGACAGTAAAATACCGAACCATAGATTTCATCCAATCAAACTTCAAGGTAATACATCTCCTTCCTTCGTTCTCCCTTCACTTCCCGGTTCCCAAACCCCTGTACTGTTACTCCTCAATGAGAAAACATCACACGTTGTCC